>NW_024376432.1:0-59219 GCF_016808335.1 Panicum virgatum
AATTAATGCAAAGTTTGTTGCCATGAAGTACGAGTGAATTTTTCGCAACGAACGCACCAAATCCACCCCATTGGACCCTAAACTAATGATTCGGTCCATTTTGTTGTATTTGGGTGCATTTGGTATCGTTTTGTAACTGCATGAAACTTGTTGCAAAACATACTAAACTGGTGCAATTAATACATAAATTCGTGCCACGAAGTCATGTCGTAATTTTTCGCAACGAACGCACCTGATCCACCCCATTGGACCCTAATCTCATGTATTGGAGTGTTTCACAGTGTTTGGGTGCATTTGGGATCGTTTCGTAATTGTATGAAACTTGTTGCAAAACATACTGAATTGGTGCAATTAATGCAAAAGTTCGTGCCACAAAGTTGCGTTGTAATTTTCACAACCAACGCATCTGATCCACCCCATTAGACCCTAAACTCATTTTTTTGTGGTGTTTCATAGTGTTTGGGTGCATTTGGGATCGTTTCATAACTGCAAGAAACTCGGGGCAAAACGGGGTGAACTGGTGCAATTAATGCAAAAGTTCATGCCACGAAGTCACATCGGGATTTTTTCGCAATAGACGCACCCTATCCAAACCATTGGACCCTAAACTAAAGTTTCGGTATGTTTTGTAGTATTTGGGTGCATTTGGGATCGTTTCGTAACTGCTTGAAACTTGTTGCAAAACATACTGAATTGGTTCAATCAATGCAAAAGTTCGTGCCACGAAGTTGCGTTGTAATTTTTCGCAACCAACGCACCTGATCCACCCCATTAGACCCTAAACTCATTTTTTTGTGTGTTTCATAGTGTTTGGGTGCATTTGGGATAGTTTCATAACTGCATGAAACTCGGTGCAAAACGGGGTGAAATAGAGCAATTAATGCAAAAGGTCGATCCACAAAGTCATGTCGGGATTTGTTTTGCAACAAACGAACCCAATCCATCGCATTCCACCCTAAACTAATGTTTCGGCCTGTGTCGTAGTATTTCGGTGCATTAGGGATCGTTTCGTAACTGCATGAAAATAGTTGCAAAACATACTGAACTGGTGCAATTAATACAAAAGTTTGTGCCACGAAGTCACGTTGTGATTTTTTGCAACGAACGCACCTGATCCACCCCATTGCACCCCAAAACTCATATTTTGGTGTGTTTCAAAGTGTTTCGGTGCATTTGGGATCGTTTCGTAACTGCATGAAACTCGGCATAAAACGGGGTGAACTGGAGCAATTAATGCAAAAGTTCGTGATACAAAATCACGTCGTGATTTTTCGCAACGAACGCACCAAATCCACCCCATTGGACCCTAAACTAATGTTTCGATCTGTTTTGTTGTATTTGGGTGCATTTGGGATCGTTTCGTAACTGCATGAAACTTGTAGCAAAACATACTAAACTGGTGCAATTAATACATAAGTTCGTGCCACGAAGTCACGTTGTAATTTTTTGCAACGAACACACCTGATCCACCCCATTGGACCCTAAACTCATGTTTTGGTGCCTTTCATAATGTTTCGGTGCATTTCGGATCGTTTCGTAACTGCAAGAAACTCGGGGCAAAACGGGGTGAACTGGTGCAATTAATGCAAAAGTTCATGCCACGAAGTCACATCAGGATTTTTTCGCAATGGACGCACCCTATCCACCCCATTGGACCCTAAAGTAATGTTTCGGTATGTTTCGATGTATTTTGGTGCATTTGGGATCGTTTCGTAATTGCATGAAATTTGGTGCAAAACATACGGAACTGGTGCAATTAATGCAAAACTTCATGCCACGAAGTCGCGTTGTAATTTTTCCAAACAAGCGCACCTGATCCACCCCATTGGACCCTAAACTCATGTTTTGGTGTGTTTCATAGTGTTTGGGTGCATTTGGGATCATTTCGTAACTGCATGAAACTAGGTGCAAAATATGGTGAACTGGTGTAATTAATGTAAAAGTTCGTGCCATGAAGTAACATCGGGATTTTTCACAACGAATGCACCCAATCCACCCCATTGGACCTTCGTAGTATTTTGGTGCATTTGGGATCGTTTAATCACTGCATGAAACTCGTTGCAAAATGCGGTGAACTGGTGCAATTAATGCAAAAGTTCGTGCCACGAAGTCACGTTTGGATTTTTTGCAACGGACGCACCCAATCCACTCAATTGGACCCTAAAGGTAATGTTTCGATGTATTTGGGTGCATTTGGGATCGTTTCGTAACTTTATGAAACTTGGTGCAAAACATACTGAACTGGTGCAATTAATGCAAAAGTTCGTGCCACGAAGTCACGTTGTAATTTTTCCCAACAAAAGCACGTGATCCATCCCATTGGACCCTAAATTCATGTTTTGGTGTGTTTCATAATGTTTGGGTGCATTGGGATCGTTTCGTAACTGCATGAACCTTATTGCAAAACATACTGAACTGATGCAATTCATACAAAAGTTCGTGCCACGAAGTAATGTTGTAATTTTTCATGACGAACGCACCTGATCCACCCCATTGGACCCTAAACTCATGTTTTCGTGTGTTTCATAGTGTTTGGGTGCATTTGGGATCATTTCGTAACTGCAAGAAACACGGTGCAAAACGGGATGAACTAGTGCAATTAATGCAAAAGTTCATGCCACAAAGTCACATCGGGATTTTTCGCAACGAACGGACCCAATCCACCCCATTGGACCCAAAAATATTGTTTCGGTGCATTTCGTAGTATTTGGGTACATTTGGGATCGTTTCGTAACTGCATGAAACTTGTTGCAAAACATACTGAACTGGTGCAATTAATGCAAAAGTTCGTCCCACGAAATCGTGTTGCAATTTTTCGCAATAAACGCACCTGATCCTCCCCATTGGACCCTAAACTCATGTTTTGGTGCATTTCATAGTGTTTGGGTGCATTTAGGATCGTTTCATAACTACATGAAACTTGGTGCAAAACATATGGAACTAGTGCAATTAATGCAAAAGTTCATGCCACGAAGTCACGTTGTAATTTTTCGCAACAAAAGCACCTGATCCACCCCATTGGACCCTAAACTCATGTTTTGGTGTGTTTCATTGTGTTTGGGTGCATTCGGGATCATTTCGTAACTGCATGAAACTAGGTGCAAAACAGGGTGAACTGGTGCAATTAATGCAAAAGGTCGTGCCATGAAGTGACGTCGGGATTTTTCGCAACGAACGCACCTAATCCACCCCATTGGACCTTTGTAGTATTTTGGTGCATTTGGGATCGTTTCGTAACTACATGAAACTGGGTGGAAAACGGGGTGAACTGGTGCAATTAATGCAAAAGTTTGTGCCATGAAGTACGAGTGAATTTTTCGCAACGAACGCACCAAATCCACCCCATTGGACCCTAAACTAATGATTCGGTCCATTTTGTTGTATTTGGGTGCATTTGGTATCGTTTTGTAACTGCATGAAACTTGTTGCAAAACATACTAAACTGGTGCAATTAATACATAAATTAGTGCCACGAAGTCATGTCGTAATTTTTCGCAACGAACGCACCTGATCCACCCCATTGGACCCTAATCTCATGTGTTGGAGTGTTTCACAGTGTTTGGGTGCATTTGGGATCGTTTCGTAACTGTATGAAACTTGTTGCAAAACATACTGAATTGGTGCAATTAATGCAAAAGTTCGTGCCACAAAGTTGCGTTGTAATTTTTCACAACCAACGCATCTGATCCACCCCATTAGACCCTAAACTCATTTTTTTGTGTGTTTCATAGTGTTTGGGTGCATTTGGGATCGTTTCATAACTACAAGAAACTCGGGGCAAAACGGGGTGAACTGGTGCAATTAATGCAAAAGTTCATGCCACGAAGTCACATCGGGATTTTTTCGCAATGGACGCACCCTATCCAAACCATTGGACCCTAAAGTAAAGTTTCGGTATGTTTTGTAGTATTTGGGTGCATTTGGGATCGTTTCGTAACTGCTTGAAACTTGTTGCAAAACATACTGAATTGGTTCAATCAATGCAAAAGGTCGATCCACAAAGTCATGTCGGGATTTGTTTTGCAACAAACGAACCCAATCCATCGCATTCCACCCTAAACTAATGTTTCGGCCTGTGTCGTAGTATTTCGGTGCATTAGGGATCGTTTCGTAACTGCATGAAAATAGTTGCAAAACATACTGAACTGGTGCAATTAATACAAAAGTTTGTGCCACGAAGTCACATTGTGATTTTTTGCAACGAACGCACCTGATCCACCCCATTGCACCCAAAACTCATATTTTGGTGTGTTTCAAAGTGTTTCGGTGCATTTGGGATCGTTTCGTAACTGCATGAAACTCGGCATAAAACAGGGTGAACTGGAGCAATTAATGCAAAAGTTCGTGATACAAAATCACGTCGTGATTTTTCGCAACGAACGCACCAAATCCACCCCATTGGACCCTAAACTAATGATTCGGTCCGTTTTGTTGTATTTGGGTGCATTTTGGATCGTTTCGTAACTGCATGAAACTTGTTGCAAAACATATTGAACTGGTTCAATTCTTACAAAAGTTCGGGCCACAGAGTCACAACGTCATTTTTCGCAACGAACACATCCAATCCACCCCATTGGACCCTAAACAAATGTTTCGGTCAGTTTTGTTGTATTTGGGTGCATTTGGGATCGTTTCGTAACTGCATGAATCTTGTTGCAAAACATACTGAACTGGTTCAATTCTTACAAAAGTTAGTGCCACGAAGTCACGACGTCATTTTTCGCAACGAACGCACCCAAGCCACCCCATTGGACCCTTAACTAATGTTTCGGTTCGTTTCGTAGTATTTGGGTGCATTTGGGATTGTTTCGTAACTTCATGAAACATACTGAACTGGTGCAATTAATACATAAGTTCGTGCCACGAAGTAACGTTGTAATTTTTAGCAACGAACGCACCTGATCCACTCCATTGGACCCTAAACTCTTGTTTTGGTGTGTTTAATAGTGTTTGGGTGCATTTGGGATCATTTCGTAACTACATGAAACTTGGTGCAAAATAGGGCGAACTGGTGCATTTAATGCAAAAGTTCGTGCCATGAAGTCACGTTGGGATTTTTCGCAACGAATGCACCCAGTCCACCCCATTGGACCTTCATAGTATTTTGGTGCATTTGGGATCATTTCGTAACTGCATGAAACTCGATGCAAAACGGGGTGAACTGGTGCAATTAATGCAAAAGTTCGTGCCACAAAGTGACATCGGAATTTTTCGCAACGAACGCACCAAATCCACCCCATTGGACCCTAAACTAATGATTAGGTTCGTTTTGTTGTATTTGGGTGCATTTGGGATCGTTTCGCAACTACATGAAACTTGTTGCAAAACATACTGAACTGGTTCAATTCATACAAAAGTTCGTGCCACGAAGTCACGACGGGATTTTTCACAACCAATGCACCCAATCCACCCCATTGGACCCCAAACTAATGTTTCGGTCCGTTTCGTATCATTTGGGTGCCTTTGGGATCGTTTCGTAACTGCAGGAAACTTGTTGCCAATCATACTGAACTGGTGCAATTAATACATAAGTTCGTGCCCCGAAGTCATGTTGTAATTTTTCGCAACGAACGCACCAAATCCACCCCATTGGACCCTAAACTAATGATTAGGTTCATTTTGTTGTATTTTGGGGCATTTGGGTTCGTTTCGTAACTGCATGAAACTTGTTGCAAAACATACTGAACTGGTTTAATTCATACAAAAGTTCGTGCCACGAAGTCACGACAGGATTTTTTGCAGCGAATGTACCCAATCCACCCCATTGGACCCTAAACTAATGTTTCGGTCTGTTTTGTAGTATTTGGGTGCATTTGGGATTGTTTCGTAACTGCATGAAACTTGGTGCAAAACATACTGAACTGGTGCAATTAATACATAAGTTCGTGCCACGAAGTCACGTTGTAATTTTTCCCAACAAAAGCACGTGATCCTTCCCATTGGACCCTAAATTCATGTTTTGGTGTGTTTCATAATGTTTGGGTGCATTGGGATCGTTTCGTAACTGCATGAACCTTGTTGCAAAACATACTGAACTGATGCAATTCATGCAAAAGTTCGTACCACGAAGTAATGTTATAATTTTTCATGACGAACGCACCTGATCCACCCCATTGGACCCTAAACTCATGTTTTCGTGTGTTTCATAGTGTTTGGGTGCATTTGGGATCAATTCGTAACTGCAAGAAACACGGTGCAAAACAGGATGAACTAGTGCAATTAATGCAAAAGTTCATGCCATAGAGTCACGTCGGGATTTTTCGCAACAAACGGACCCAATCCACCCCATTGGACCCAAAAATATTGTTTTGGTGCATTTCATAGTATTTGGGTGCATTTGGGATCGTTTTGTAACTGCATGAAACTTGTTGCAAAACATACTGAACTGGTGCAATTAATGCAAAAGTTCGTCCCACGAAATCGTGTTGTAATTTTTCGCAAGAAATGCACCTGATCCACCCGATTGGACCCTAAACTCATGTTTTGTTGCATTTCATAGTGTTTGGGTGCATTTGGGATTGTTTCATAACTACATGAAACTTGGTGCAAAACATATGGAGCTAGTGCAATTAATGCAAAAGTTCATGCCACGAAGCCACGTTGTAATTTTTCGCAACAAAAGCACCTGATCCACCCCATTGGACCCTAAACTCATGTTTTAGTGTGTTTCATTGTGTTTGGGTGCATTCGGGATCATTTCGTAACTACATGAAACTTGGTGCAAAATGGGGTGAACTGGGGCAATTAATGCAAAAGTTCGTGCCATGAATTAACATTGGGATTTTTCGCAACGAATGCACCCAATCCACCCCATTGGACCTTCATAGTATTTTGGTGCATTTGGGATCATTTCGTAACTGCATGAAACTCGATGCAAAACGGGGTGAACTGGTGCAATTAATGCAAAAGTTCGTGCCACAAAGTGACATCGGAATTTTTCGCACCAAACGCACCAAATCCACCCCATTGGACCCTAAACTAATGATTAGGTTCGTTTTGTTGTATTTTGGTGCATTTGAGATCGTTTCGTAACTGCATGAAACTTGTTGCAAAACATACCGAACTGGTTCAATTCATACAAAAGTTCGTGCCACGAAGTCACGACAGGATTTTTTGCAGCGAATGTACCCAATCCACCACATTGGACCCTAAACTAATGTTTCGGTTTGTTTTGTAGTATTTGGGTGCATTTAGGATTGTTTCGTAACTGCATGAAACTTGGTGCAAAACATACTGAACTGGTGCAATTAATACATAAGTTCATGCCACGAAGTCACGTTGTAATTTTTCGCAACAAAAGCATCTGATCCACCCCATTGGACTCTAAACTCATGATTTGGTGTGTTTCATTGTGTTTGGGTGCATTTGGGATCATTTCGTAACTGCATGAAACTCGGTGCAAAACGGGGTGAACTGGTGCAATTAATGCAAAAGTTCGTGGCACAAAGTGACGTCCGGATTTTTCGCAACGAACGCACCTAATCCACCCCATTGGACCTTTGTAGTATTTTGGTGCATTTGGGATCATTTCGTAACTGCATGAAACTCGGTGCAAAACAGGGTGAACTGGTGCAATTAATGCAAAAGTTCGTCCCACGAAGTGACGTCGGAATTTTTCGCAACGAACGCACAAAATCCACCCCATTGGACCCTAAACTAATGATTCGGTCTGTTTTGTTGTATTTGGGTGCATTTTGGATCGTTTCGTAACTACATGAAACTTGTTGCAAAACATACTGAACTGGTTCAATTCATACAAAAGTTCGTGCCACCATGTCACGACGGGATTTTTCACAACGAATGCACCCAATCCACCACATTGGATCCCAAACTAATGTTTAGGTCCGTTTCGTAGTATTTGGGTGCATTTGGGATCGTTTCGTAACTGCATGAAACTTGTTGCCAAACATACTGAACTAGTGTAATTAATACATAAGTTTGTGCCACGAAGTCACATTGTGATTTTTCGCAACGAACGCACCTGATCCACCCCATTGCACCCAAAACTCATATTTTGGTGTGTTTCAAAGTGTTTGGGTGTATTTGGGATCGTTTCGTAACTGCATGAAACTCGGCGTAAAACGGGGTGAACTGGAGCAATTAATGCAAAAGTTCGTGCCACAAAATCACGTCGGGATTTTTCGCAACGAACGCACCAAATCCACCCCATTGGACCCTAAACTAATGATCCAGTCTGTTTTGTTGTATTTGGGTGCATTTGGGATCGTTTTGTAACTGTATGACACTTGTTGCAAAACATATTGAACTGGTTCAATTCTTACAAAAGTTCGGGCCACCAAGTCACGACGTCATTTTTCGCAACGAACGCATCCAATCCACCCCATTGGACCCTAAACAATTGTTTCGGTCCGTTTTGTTGTATTTGGGTGCATTTGGGATCGTTTCGTAACTGCGTGAAAATTTTTGCAAAACATACTGAATTGGTGCAATTAATACATAAGTTCGTGCCACGAAGTCATGTTGTAATTTGTCGCAACGAATGCACCTGATCCACACCATTGCACCCAAAACTCATATTTTGGTGTGTTTCAAAGTGTTTGGGTGTATTTGGGATCGTTTCGTAACTGCATGAAGCTCGGCACAAAATGGGGTGAATTGGAGCAATTAATGCAAAAGTTTGTGCCACAAAAACGTCAGGATTTTTCGCAACGAACGCACCAAATCCACCCCATTGACCCTAAACTAATGATTCGGTCCGTTTTGTTGTATTTGGGTGCATTTGGGATCGTTTCGTAACTGCATGAAACTTGTTGCAAAACATATTGAACTGGTGCAATTAATACATAAGTTCGTGCCCCGAAGTCATGTTGTAATTTTTTGCAACGAACGCACCAAATCCACCCCATTGGACCCTAAACTAATGATTAGGTTTGTTTTGTTGTATTTTGGGGCATTTGGGATCGTTTCGTAACTGTATGAAACTTGTTGCAAAACATACTGAATTGGTGCAATTAATGCAAAAATCGTGCCACAAAGTTGCGTTGTAATTTTTCACAACCAACGCATCTGATCCACCCCATTAGACCCTAAACTCATTTTTTTGTGTGTTTCATAGTGTTTGGGTGCATTTGGGATCGTTTCATAACTGCAAGAAACTCGGGGCAAAACGGGGTGAACTGGTGCAATTAATGCAAAAGTTCATGCCACGAAGTCACATCGGGATTTTTCGCAATGGACGCACCCTATCCAAACCATTGGACCCTAAAGTAAAGTTTCGGTATGTTTTGTAGTATTTGGGTGCATTTGGGATCGTTTCGTAACTGCTTGAAACTTGTTGCAAAACATACTGAATTGGTTCAATCAATGCAAAAGTTCGTGCCACGAAGTTGCGTTGTAATTTTTCGCAACCAACGCACCTGATCCACCCCATTAGACCCTAAACTCATTTTTTTGTGTGTTTCGTAGTGTTTGGGTGCATTTGGGATCGTTTCATAACTGCATGAAACTCGGTGCAAAACGGGGTGAACTAGAGCAATTAATGCAAAAGGTCGATCCACAAAGTCATGTCGGGATTTGTTTTGCAACAAACGAACCCAATCCATCGCATTCCACCCTAAACTAATGTTTCGGCCTGTGTCGTAGTATTTCGGTGCATTAGGGATCGTTTCGTAACTGCATGAAAATAGTTGCAAAACATACTGAACTGGTGCAATTAATACAAAAGTTTGTGCCACGAAGTCACATTGTGATTTTTTGCAACGAACGCACCAAATCCACCCCATTGGACCCTAAACTAATGATCCAGTCTGTTTGGTTGTATTTGGGTGCATTTGGGATCGTTTTGTAACTGTATGACACTTGTTGCAAAACATATTGAACTGGTTCAATTCTTACAAAAGTTCGGGCCACCAAGTCACGACGTCATTTTTCGCAACGAACGCATCCAATCCACCCCATTGGACCCTAAACAATTGTTTCGGTCCGTTTTGTTGTATTTGGGTGCATTTGGGATCGTTTCGTAACTGCGTGAAAATTTTTGCAAAACATACTGAATTGGTGCAATTAATACATAAGTTCGTGCCACGAAGTCATGTTGTAATTTGTCGCAACGAATGCACCTGATCCACACCATTGCACCCAAAACTCATATTTGGTGTGTTTCAAAGTGTTTCGGTGCATTTGGGATCGTTTCGTACTGCATGAAACTCGGCATAAAACGGGGTGAACTGGAGCAATTAATGCAAAAGTTCGTGATACAAAATCACGTCGTGATTTTTCGCAACGAACGCACCAAATCCACCCCATTGGACCCTAAACTAGATGATTCGGTCCGTTTTGTTGTATTTGGGTGCATTTTGGATCGTTCGTAACTGCATGAAACTTGTTGCAAAAACATATTGAACTGTTTCAATTCTACAAAAGTCGGGCCACGAAGTCACAACGTCATTTTTCGCAACGAACACATCCAATCCACCCCATTGGACCCTAAACAAATGTTTCGGTCTGTTTTGTTGTATTTGGGTGCATTGGGATCGTTTCGTAACTGCATGAATCTTGTTGCAAAAACATACTGAACTGGTTCAATTCTTACAAAAGTTAGTGCCACGAAGTCACGACGTCATTTTTCGCAACGAACGCGCCCAAGCCACCCCATTGGACCCTAAACTAATGTTTCGGTTCGTTTCGTAGTATTTGGGTGCATTTGGGATTGTTTCGTAACTGCATGAAACATACTGAACTGGTGCAATTAATACATAAGTTCGTGCCACGAAGTAACGTTGTAATTTTTAGCAACGAACACACCTGATCCACTCCATTGGACCCTAAACTCTTGTTTTGGTGTGTTTAATAGTGTTTGGGTGCATTTGGGATCATTTCGTAACTACATGAAACTTGGTGCAAAATAGGGTGAACTGGTGCATTTAATGCAAAAGTTCGTGCCATGAAGTCACGTTGGGATTTTTCGCAACGAATGCACCCAATCCACCCCATTGGACCTTCATAGTATTTTGGTGCATTTGGGATCATTTCGTAACTGCATGAAACTCGATGCAAAACGGGGTGAACTGGTGCAATTAATGCAAAAGTTCGTGCCACAAAGTGACATCGGAATTTTTCGCAACAACGCACCAAATCCACCCCATTGGACCCTAAACTAATGATTAGGTTCGTTTTGTTGTATTTTGGTGCATTTGGGATCGTTTCGTAACTGCATGAAACTTGTTGCAAAACATACTGAACTGGTTTAATTCATACAAAAGTTCGTGCCACGAAGTCACGACAGGATTTTTTGCAGCGAATGTACCCAATCCACCCAATTGGACCCTAAACTAATGTTTCGGTCTGTTTTGTAGTATTTGGGTGCATTTGGGATTGTTTCGTAACTGCATGAAACTTGGTGCAAAACATACTGAACTGGTGCAATTAATACATAAGTTCGTGCCACGAAGTCACGTTGTAATTTTTCCCAACAAAAGCACGTGATCCATCCCATTGGACCCTAAATTCATGTTTTGGTGTGTTTCATAATGTTTGGGTGCATTGGGATCGTTTCGTAACTGCATGAACCTTGTTGCAAAACATACTGAACTGATGCAATTCATACAAAAGTTCGTACCACGAAGTAATGTTATAATTTTTCATGACGAACGCACCTGATCCACCCCATTGGACCCTAAACTCATGTTTTCGTGTGTTTCATAGTGTTTGGGTGCATTTGGGATCAATTCGTAACTGCAAGAAACACGGTGCAAAACGGGATGAACTAGTGCAATTAATGCAAAAGTTCATGCCACAGAGTCACGTCGGGATTTTTCGCAACGAACGGACCCAATCCACCCCATTGGACCCAAAAATATTGTTTCGGTGCATTTCATAGTATTTGGGTATATTTGGGATCGTTTTGTAACTGCATGAAACTTGTTGAAAAACATACTGAACTGGTGCAATTAATGCAAAAGTTCGTCCCACGAAATCGTGTTGTAATTTTTCGCAAGAAACGCACCTGAGCCACCCGATTGGACCCTAAACTCATGTTTTGTTGCATTTCATAGTGTTTGGGTGCATTTGGGATTGTTTCATAACTACATGAAACTTGGTGCAAAACATATGGAGCTAGTGCAATTAATGCAAAAGTTCATGCCACGAAGCCACAGTTGTAATTTTCGCAACAAAAGCACCTGATCCACCCCATTGGACCCTAAACTCATGTTTTAGTGTGTTTCATTGTGTTTGGGTGCATTCGGGATCATTTCGTAACTACATGAAACTTGGTGCAAAATAGGGTGAACTGGTGCAATTAATGCAAAAGTTCGTGCCATGAATTAACATTGGGATTTTTCGCAACGAATGCACCCAATCCACCCCATTGGACCTTCATAGTATTTTGGTGCATTTGGGATCATTTCGTAACTGCATGAAACTCGATGCAAAACGGGGTGAACTGGTGCAATTAATGCAAAAGTTCGTGCCACAAAGTGACATCGGAATTTTTCGCACCAAACGCACCAAATCCACCCCATTAGACCCTAAACTAATGATTAGGTTCGTTTTGTTGTATTTTGGTGCATTTGAGATCGTTTCGTAACTGCATGAAACTTGTTGCAAAACATACTGAACTGGTTCCATTCATACAAAAGTTCGTGCCACGAAGTCACGACAGGATTTTTTGCAGCGAATGTACCCAATCCACCACATTGGACCCTAAACTAATGTTTCGGTTTGTTTTGTATTATTTGGGTGCATTTAGGATTGTTTCGTAACTGCATGAAACTTGGTGCAAAACATACTGAACTGGTGCAATTAATACATAAGTTCATGCCACGAAGTCATGTTGTAATTTTTTGCAACAAAAGCATCTGATCCACCCCATTGGACTCTAAACTCATGATTTGGTGTGTTTCATTGTGTTTGGGCGCATTTGGGATCATTTCGTAACTGCATGAAACTCGGTGCAAAACGGGGTGAACTGGTGCAATTAATGCAAAAGTTCGTGGCACAAAGTGACGTCCGGATTTTTCGCAACGAACACACCTAATCCACCCCATTGGACCTTTGTAGTATTTTGGTGCATTTGGGATCGTTTCGTAACTGCATGAAACTCAGGTGCAAAACAGGGTGAACTGGTGCAATTAATGCAAAAGTTCGTCCCACGAAGTGACGTCGGAATTTTTCGCAACGAACGCACAAAATCCACCCCATTGGACCCTAAACTAATGATTCGGTCCGTTTTGTTGTATTTGGGTGCATTTGGGATCGTTTCGTAACTACATGAAACTTGTTGCAAAACATACTGAACTGGTTCAATTCATACAAAAGTTCGTGCCACCATGTCACGACAGGATTTTTCACAACGAATGCACCCAATCCACCACATTGGACCCCAAACTAATGTTTAGGTCCGTTTCGTAGTATTTGGGTGCATTTGGGATCGTTTCGTAACTGCATGAAACTTGTTGCCAAACATACTGAACTAGTGTAATTAATACATAAGTTTGTGCCACGAAGTCACATTGTGATTTTTCGCAACGAACGCACCTGATCCACCCCATTGCACCCAAAACTCATATTTTGGTGTGTTTCAAAGTGTTTGGGTATATTTGGGATCGTTTCGTAACTGCATGAAACTCGGCGTAAAACGGGGTGAACTGGAGCAATTAATGCAAAAGTTCGTGCCACAAAATCACGTCGGGATTTTTCGCAACGAACGCACCAAATCCACCCGATTGGACCCTAAACTAATGATCCAGTCTGTTTTGTTGTATTTGGGTGCATTTGGGATCGTTTTGTAACTGTATGACACATTGTTGCAAAACATATTGAACTGGTTCAATTCTTACAAAAGTTCGGGCCACCAAGTCACGACGTCATTTTTCGCAACGAACGCATCCAATCCACCCCATTGGACCCTAAACAATTGTTTCGGTCCGTTTTGTTGTATTTGGGTGCATTTGGGATCGTTTCGTAACTGCGTGAAAATTTTTGCAAAACATACTGAATTGGTGCAATTAATACATAAGTTCGTGCCACGAAGTCATGTTGTAATTTGTCGCAACGAATGCACCTGATCCACACCATTGCACCCAAAACTCATATTTTGGTGTGTTTCAAAGTGTTTGGGTGTATTTGGGATCGTTTCGTAACTGCATGAAGCTCGGCACAAAATGGGGTGAATTGGAGCAATTAATGCAAAAGTTTGTGCCGCAAAATCACGTCAGGATTTTTCGCAACGAACGCACCAAATCCACCCCATTTGACCCTAAACTAATGATTCGGTCCGTTTTGTTGTATTTGGGTGCATTTGGGATCGTTTCGTAACTGCATGAAACTTGTTGCAAAACATATTGAACTGGTTCAATTCTTACAAAAGTTCGTGCCACGAAGTCACGATGTCATTTTTTCGCAACGAACGCACCCAATCCACCCCACTGGACCCTAAACAAATGTTTCGATCTGTTTTGTTGTATTTGGGTGCATTTGGGATCGTTTCGTAACTGCATGAAACTTGTAGCAAAACATACTAAACTGGTGCAATTAATACATAAGTTCGTGCCACGAAGTCACGTTGTAATTTTTTGCAACGAACACACCTGATCCACCCCATTGGACCCTAAACTCATGTTTTGGTGCCTTTCATAATGTTTCGGTGCATTTGGGATCGTTTCGTAACTGCAAGAAACTCGGGGCAAAACGGGGTGAACTGGTGCAATTAATGCAAAAGTTCATGCCACGAAGTCACATCGGGATTTTTCGCAATGGACGCACCCTATCCACCCCATTGGACCCTAAAGTAATGTTTCGGTATGTTTCGATGTATTTTGGTGCATTTGGGATCGTTTCGTAATTGCATGAAATTTGGTGCAAAACATACGGAACTGGTGCAATTAATGCAAAACTTCATGCCACGAAGTCACGTTGTAATTTTTCCAAACAAGCGCACCTGATCCTCCCCATTGGACCCTAAACTCATGTTTTGGTGTGTTTCATAGTGTTTGGGTGCATTTGGGATCATTTCGTAACTGCATGAAACTAGGTGCAAAATATGGTGAACTGGTGTAATTAATGTAAAAGTTCATGCCATGAAGTAACATCCGGATTTTTCACAACGAATGCACCCAATCCACCCCATTGGACCTTCGTAGTATTTTGGTGCATTTGGGATCGTTTAATCACTGCATGAAACTCGTTGCAAAACGCGGTGAACTGGTGCAATTAATGCAAAAGTTCGTGCCACGAAGTCACGTCGGGATTTTTTTGCAACGGACGCACCCAATCCACTCAATTGGACCCTAAAGGTATTGTTTCGATGTATTTGGGTGCATTTGGGATCGTTTCGTAACTTCATGAAACTTGGTGCAAAACATACTGAACTGGTGCAATTAATGCAAAAGTTCGTGCCACGAAGTCACGTTGTAATTTTTCCCAACAAAAGCACGTGATCCATCCCATTGGACCCTAAATTCATGTTTTGGTGTGTTTCATAATGTTTGGGTGCATTGGGATCGTTTCGTAACTGCATGAACCTTATTGCAAAACATACTGAACTGATGCAATTCATACAAAGTTCGTGCCACGAAGTAATGTAGTAATTTTTCATGACGAACGCACCTGATCCACCCCATTGGACCCTAAACTCATGTTTTCGTGTGTTTCATAGTGTTTGGGTGCATTTGGGATCATTTCGTAACTGCAAGAAACACGGTGCAAAACGGGATGAACTAGTGCAATTAATGCAAAAGTTCATGCCACAAAGTCACATCGGGATTTTTCGCAACGAACGGACCCAATCCACCCCATTGGACCCAAAAATATTGTTTCGGTGCATTTCGTAGTATTTGGGTGCATTTGGGATCGTTTCGTAACTGCATGAAACTTGTTGCAAAACATACTGAACTGGTGCAATTAATGCAAAAGTTCGTCCCACGAAATCGTGTTGCAATTTTTCGCAATAAACGCACCTGATCCTCCCCATTGGACCCTAAACTCATGTTTTGGTGCATTTCATAGTGTTTGGGTGCATTTGGGATCGTTTCATAACTACATGAAACTTGGTGCAAAACATATGGAACTAGTGCAATTAATGCAAAAGTTCATGCCACGAAGTCACGTTGTAATTTTTCGCAACAAAAGCACCTGATCCACCCCATTGGACCCTAAACTCATGTTTTGGTGTGTTTCATTGTGTTTGGGTGCATTCGGGATCATTTCGTAACTGCATGAAACTAGGTGCAAAACAGGGTGAACTGGTGCAATTAATGCAAAAGGTCGTGCCATGAAGTGACGTCGGGATTTTTCGCAACGAACGCACCTAATCCACCCCATTGGACCTTTGTAGTATTTTGGTGCATTTGGAATCGTTTCGTAACTACATGAAACTGGGTGGAAAACGGGGTCAACTGGTGCAATTAATGCAAAAGTTTGTGCCATGAAGTACGAGTGAATTTTTCGCAACGAACGCACCAAATCCACCCCATTGGACCCTAAACTAATGATTCGGTCCATTTTGTTGTATTTGGGTGCATTTGGTATCGTTTTGTAACTGCATGAAACTTTTTGCAAAACATACTAAACTGGTGCAATTAATACATAAATTCGTGCCACGAAGTCATGTCGTAATTTTTCGCAACGAACGCACCTGATCCACCCCATTGGACCCTAATCTCATGTATTGGAGTGCTTCACAGTGTTTGGGTGCATTTGGGATCGTTTCGTAACTGTATGAAACTTGTTGCAAAACATACTGAATTGGTGCAATTAATTCAAAAGTTCGTGCCACAAAGTTGCGTTGTAATTTTTCACAACCAACGCATCTGATCCACCCCATTAGACCCTAAACTCATTTTTTTGTGTGTTTCATAGTGTTTGGGTGCATTTGGGATCGTTTCATAACTGCAAGAAACTCGGGGCAAAACGGGGTGAACTGGTGCAATTAATGCAAAAGTTCATGCCACGAAGTCACATCGGGATTTTTCGCAATGGACGCACCCTATCCACCCCATTGGACCCTAATGTAATGTTTCGGTATGTTTTGTAGTATTTGGGTGCATTTGGGATCGTTTCGTAACTGCATGAAACTTGTTGCAAAACATATTGAACTAGTTCAATTCTTACAAAAGTTCGGGCCACGATGTCATGACGTCATTTTTCGCAACGAACGCATCCAATCCACCCCATTGGACCCTAAACTAATGTTTTGGTCCATTTCGTAGTATTTGGGTGCATTTGGGATCGTTTCGTAACTGCGTGAAACTTGTTGCAAAACGTACTGAACTAGTTCAATTCTTACAAAAGTTAGTGCCACGAAGTCACGACGTCATTTTTCGCAATGAATGCATCCAATCCACCCCATTGGACCTTAAGCTAATGTTTCGGTCCATTTCGTAGTATTTGGGTGCATTTGGGATTGTTTCGTAACTGCATGAAACGTACTGAACTGGTGCAATTAATACATAAGTTCGTGCCATGAAGTCACGTCGGGATTTTTCGCAACAGACACACACAATCCACCCCGTTGGACCTTTGTAATATTTTGGTGCATTTGGGATCGTTTCGTAACTGCATGAAACTTGTTGCAAAACATACTGAACTGGTTCAATTCATACAAAAGTTCGTGCACGAAGTCACGACAGGATTTTTTGCAGCGAATGTACCCAATCCACCCCATTGGACCCTAAACTAATGTTTCGGTCTGTTTTGTAGTATTTGGGTGCATTTAGGATCGTTTCGTAACTACATGAAACTTGTTGCAAAACATACTGAACTGGTGCAATTAATACATAAGTTCACGCCACGAAGTCACGTTGTAATTTTTTGCAACAAAAGCACCTGATCCACCCATTTGGACTCTAAACTCATGTTTTGGTGTGTTTCATTGTGTTTGGGTGCATTTGGGATCATTTCGTAACTGCATGAAACTCTGTGCAAAACGGGCTGAACTGGTGCAATTAATGCAAAAGTTCGTGCCACAAAGTGACGCCGGGATTTTTCGCAACGAACGCACCTAATCCACCCCATTGGACCTTTGTAGTATTTTGGTGCATTTGGGATCGTTTAGTAACTTTATGAAACTCGGTGCAAAACGGGGTGAACTGGTGCAATTAATGCAAAAGTTCGTCCCACGAAGTGACGTCGGAATTTTTCGCAACGAACGCACAAAATCCACCCCATTGGACCATAAACTAATGATTCGGTCCGTTTTGTTGTATTTGGGTGCATTTGGGATCGTTTCGTAACTACTTGAAAATTGTTGCAAAACATACTGAACCGGTTCAATTCATACAAAAGTTTGTGCCACCAAGTCACGACGGGATTTTTCTAAATGAATGCACCCAATCCACCACATTGGACCCCAAACTAATGTTTCGGTCCGTTTTGTTGTATTTGGGTGCATTTGGGATCGTTTCGTAGCTGCATGAAACTTGTTGCAAAACATACTGAACTAGTTCAATTCTTACAAAAGTTAGTGCCACGAAGTCACGACGTCATTTTTCGCAACGAACGCATCCAATCCACCCCATTGGACACTAAACTAATGTTTCGGTCCATTTCGTAGTATTTGGGTGCATTTGGGATTGTTTCGTAACTGCATGAAACATACTGAACTGGTGCAATTAATACAGAAGTTCGTGCCACAAAGTCACGTTGTAATTTTTAGCAACAAACGCACCTGATCCACCCCATTGGACCCTAAGCTCATGTTTTCGTGTGTTTCATTGTGTTTGGTTGCATTTGGGATCGTTTTGTAACTGCATGAAACTCGGCGCAAAACGGGGTGAACTGGTGCAATTAATGCAAAAGTTCGTGCCATGAAGTCACGTCGGGATTTTTCGCAACAGACACACACAATCCACCCCATTGGACCTTTGTAATATTTTGGTGCATTTGGGATCGTTTCGTAACTGCATGAAACCTGTTGCAAAACATACTGAACTGGTTCAATTCATACAAAAGTTCGTGCCACGAAGTCACGAAAGGATTTTTTGCAGCGAATGTACCCAATCCACCCCATTGGACCCTAAACTAATGTTTCGGTCTGTTTTGTAGTATTTGGGTGCATTTAGGATCGTTTCGTAACTACATGAAACTTGTTGCAAAACATACTGAACTGGTGCAATTAATACATAAGATCATGCCACGAAGTCACGTTGTAATTTTTTGCAACAAAAGCACCTGATCCACCCATTTGGACTCTAAACTCATGTTTTGGTGTGTTTCATTGTGTTTGGGTGCATTTGGGATCATTTCGTAACTGCATGAAACTCTGTGCAAAACGGGCTGAACTGGTGCAATTAATGCAAAAGTTCGTGCCACAAAGTGACGCCGGGATTTTTCGCAAATAACGCACCTAATCCACCCCATTGGACCTTTGTAGTATTTTGGTGCATTTGGGATCGTTTAGTAACTTTATGAAACTCGGTGCAAAACGGGGTGAACTGGTGCAATTAATGCAAAAGTTCGTCCCACGAAGTGACGTCGGAATTTTTCGCAACGAACGCACAAAATCCACCCCATTGGACCATAAACTAATGATTCGGTCCGTTTTGTTGTATTTGGGTGCATTTGGGATCGTTTCGTAACTACTTGAAAATTGTTGCAAAACATACTGAACTGGTTCAATTCATACAAAAGTTTGTGCCACCAAGTCACGACGGGATTTTTCTAAATGAATGCACCCAATCCACCACATTGGACCCCAAACTAATGTTTCGGTCCGTTTTGTTGTATTTGGGTGCATTTGGGATCGTTTCGTAGCTGCGTGAAACTTGTTGCAAAACATACTGAACTGGTTCAATTCTTACAAAAGTTAGTGCCACGAAGTCACGACGTCATTTTTCGCAACGAACGCATCCAATCCACCCCATTGGACACTAAACTAATGTTTCGGTCCATTTCGTAGTATTTGGGTGCATTTGGGATTGTTTCGTAACTGCATGAAACATACTGAACTGGTGCAATTAATACATAAGTTCGTGCCACAAAGTCACGTTGTAATTTTTAGCAACGAACGCACCTGATCCACCCCATTGGACCCTAAGCTCATGTTTTCGGGTGTTTCATTGTGTTTGGTTGCATTTGGGATCGTTTTGTAACTGCATGAAACTCGGCGCAAAACGGGGTGAACTGGTGCAATTAATGCAAAAGTTCGTGCCATGAAGTCACGTCGGGATTTTTCGCAACAGACACACACAATCCACCCCATTGGACCTTTGTAATATTTTGGTGCATTTGGGATCGTTTCGTAACTGCATGAAACCTGTTGCAAAACATACTGAACTGGTTCAATTCATACAAAAGTTCGTGCCACGAAGTCACGACAGGATTTTTTGCAGCGAATGTACCCAATCCACCCCATTGGACCCTAAACTAATGTTTCGGTCTGTTTTGTAGTATTTGGGTGCATTTAGGATCGTTTCGTAACTACATGAAACTTGTTGCAAAACATACTGAACTGGTGCAATTAATACATAAGATCATGCCACGAAGTCACGTTGTAATTTTTTGCAACAAAAGCACCTGATCCACCCATTTGGACTCTAAACTCATGTTTTCGTGTGTTTCATTGTGTTTGGGTGCATTTGGGATCATTTCGTAACTGCATGAAACTCTGTGCAAAACGGGCTGAACTGGTGCAATTAATGCAAAAGTTCGTGCCACAAAGTGACGCCGGGATTTTTCGCAAATAACGCACCTAATCCACCCCATTGGACCTTTGTAGTATTTTGGTGCATTTGGGATCGTTTAGTAACTTTATGAAACTCGGTGCAAAACGGGGTGAACTGGTGCAATTAATGCAAAAGTTCGTCCCACGAAGTGACGTCGGAATTTTTCGCAACGAACGCACAAAATCCACCCCATTGGACCATAAACTAATGATTCGGTCCGTTTTGTTGTATTTGGGTGCATTTGGGATCGTTTCGTAACTACTTGAAAATTGTTGCAAAACATACTGAACTGGTTCAATTCATACAAAAGTTTGTGCCACCAAGTCACGACGGGATTTTTCTAAATGAATGCACCCAATCCACCACATTGGACCCCAAACTAATGTTTCGGTCCGTTTTGTTGTATTTGGGTGCATTTGGGATCGTTTCGTAGCTGCGTGAAACTTGTTGCAAAACATACTGAACTGGTTCAATTCTTACAAAAGTTAGTGCCACGAAGTCACGACGTCATTTTTCGCAACGAACGCATCCAATCCACCCCATTGGACACTAAACTAATGTTTCGGTCCATTTCGTAGTATTTGGGTGCTTTTGGGATTGTTTCGTAACTGCATGAAACATACTGAACTGGTGCAATTAATACATAAGTTCGTGCCACAAAGTCACGTTGTAATTTTTAGCAACGAACGCACCTGATCCACCCCATTGGACCCTAAGCTCATGTTTTCGGGTGTTTCATTGTGTTTGGTTGCATTTGGGATCGTTTTGTAACTGCATGAAACTCGGCGCAAAACGGGGTGAACTGGTGCAATTAATGCAAAAGTTCGTGCCATGAAGTCACGTCGGGATTTTTCGCAACAGACACACACAATCCACCCCATTGGACCTTTGTAATATTTTGGTGCATTTGGGATCGTTTCGTAACTGCATGAAACCTGTTGCAAAACATACTGAACTGGTTCAATTCATACAAAAGTTCGTGCCACGAAGTCACGACAGGATTTTTTGCAGCGAATGTACCCAATCCACCCCATTGGACCCTAAACTAATGTTTCGGTCTGTTTTGTAGTATTTGGGTGCATTTAGGATCGTTTCGTAACTACATGAAACTTGTTGCAAAACATACTGAACTGGTGCAATTAATACATAAGATCATGCCACGAAGTCACGTTGTAATTTTTTGCAACAAAAGCACCTGATCCACCCATTTGGACTCTAAACTCATGTTTTGGTGTGTTTCATTGTGTTTGGGTGCATTTGGGATCATTTCATAACTGCATGAAACTCTGTGCAAAACGGGCTGAACTGGTGCAATTAATGCAAAAGTTCGTGCCACAAAGTGACGCCGGGATTTTTCGCAAATAACGCACCTAATCCACCCCATTGGACCTTTGTAGTATTTTGGTGCATTTGGGATCGTTTAGTAACTTTATGAAACTCGGTGCAAAACGGGGTGAACTGGTGCAATTAATGCAAAAGTTCGTCCCACGAAGTGACGTCGGAATTTTTCGCAACGAACGCACAAAATCCACCCCATTGGACCATAAACTAATGATTCGGTCCGTTTTGTTGTATTTGGGTGCATTTGGGATCGTTTCGTAACTACTTGAAAATTGTTGCAAAACATACTGAACTGGTTCAATTCATACAAAAGTTTGTGCCACCAAGTCACGACGGGATTTTTCTAAATGAATGCACCCAATCCACCACATTGGACCCCAAACTAATGTTTCGGTCCGTTTTGTTGTATTTGGGTGCATTTGGGATCGTTTCGTAGCTGCGTGAAACTTGTTGCAAAACATACTGAACTGGTTCAATTCTTACAAAAGTTAGTGCCACGAAGTCACGACGTCATTTTTCGCAACGAACGCATCCAATCCACCCCATTGGACACTAAACTAATGTTTCGGTCCATTTCGTAGTATTTGGGTGCATTTGGGATTGTTTCGTAACTGCATGAAACATACTGAACTGGTGCAATTAATACATAAGTTTGTGCCACGAAGTCACGTTGTAATTTTTAGCAACGAACGCACCTGATCCACCCCATTGGACCCTAAGCTCATGTTTTCGGGTGTTTCATTGTGTTTGGTTGCATTTGGGATCGTTTTGTAACTGCATGAAACTCGGCGCAAAACGGGGTGAACTGGTGCAATTAATGCAAAAGTTCGTGCCATGAAGTCACGTCGGGATTTTTCGCAACAGACACACACAATCCACCCCATTGGACCTTTGTAATATTTTGGTGCATTTGCGATCGTTTCGTAACTGCTTGAAACTTGTTGCAAAACATACTGAACTGGTTCAATTCATACAAAAGTTCGTGCCACGAAGTCACGACAGGATTTTTTGCAGCGAATGTACCCAATCCACCCCATTGGACCCTAAACTAATGTTTCGGTCTGTTTTGTAGTATTTGGGTGCATTTAGGATCGTTTCGTAACTACATGAAACTTGTTGCAAAACATACTGAACTGGTGCAATTAATACATAAGTTCACGCCACGAAGTCACGTTGTAATTTTTTGCAACAAAAGCACCTGATCCACCCATTTGGACTCTAAACTCATGTTTTGGTGTGTTTCATTGTGTTTGGGTGCATTTGGGATCATTTCGTAACTGCATGAAACTCTGTGCAAAACGGGCTGAACTGGTGCAATTAATGCAAAAGTTCGTGCCACAAAGTGACGCCGGGATTTTTCGCAACGAACGCACCTAATCCACCCCATTGGACCTTTGTAGTATTTTGGTGCATTTGGGATCGTTTAGTAACTTTATGAAACTCGGTGCAAAACGGGGTGAACTGGTGCAATTAATGCAAAAGTTCGTCCCACGAAGTGACGTCGGAATTTTTCGCAACGAACGCACAAAATCCACCCCATTGGACCATAAACTAATGATTCGGTCCGTTTTGTTGTATTTGGGTGCATTTGGGATCGTTTCGTAACTACTTGAAAATTGTTGCAAAACATACTGAACTGGTTCAATTCATACAAAAGTTTGTGCCACCAAGTCACGACGGGATTTTTCTAAATGAATGCACCCAATCCACCACATTGGACCCCAAACTAATGTTTCGGTCCGTTTTGTTGTATTTGGGTGCATTTGGGATCGTTTCGTAGCTGCGTGAAACTTGTTGCAAAACATACTGAACTGGTTCAATTCTTACAAAAGTTAGTGCCACGAAGTCACGACGTCATTTTTCGCAACGAACGCATCCAATCCACCCCATTGGACACTAAACTAATGTTTCGGTCCATTTCGTAGTATTTGGGTGCATTTGGGATTGTTTCGTAACTGCATGAAACATACTGAACTGGTGCAATTAATACATAAGTTTGTGCCACGAAGTCACGTTGTAATTTTTAGCAACGAACGCACCTGATCCACCCCATTGGACCCTAAGCTCATGTTTTCGGGTGTTTCATTGTGTTTGGTTGCATTTGGGATCGTTTTGTAACTGCATGAAACTCGGCGCAAAACGGGGTGAACTGGTGCAATTAATGCAAAAGTTCGTGCCATGAAGTCACGTCGGGATTTTTCGCAACAGACACACACAATCCACCCCATTGGACCTTTGTAATATTTTGGTGCATTTGCGATCGTTTCGTAACTGCTTGAAACTTGTTGCAAAACATACTGAACTGGTTCAATTCATACAAAAGTTCGTGCCACGAAGTCACGACAGGATTTTTTGCAGCGAATGTACCCAATCCACCCCATTGGACCCTAAACTAATGTTTCGGTCTGTTTTGTAGTATTTGGGTGCATTTAGGATCGTTTCGTAACTACGTGAAACTTGTTGCAAAACATACTGAACTGGTGCAATTAATACATAAGTTCACGCCACGAAGTCACGTTGTAATTTTTTGCAACAAAAGCACCTGATCCACCCATTTGGACTCTAAACTCATGTTTTGGTGTGTTTCATTGTGTTTGGGTGCATTTGGGATCATTTCGTAACTGCATGAAACTCTGTGCAAAACGGGCTGAACTGGTGCAATTAATGCAAAAGTTCGTGCCACAAAGTGACGCCGGGATTTTTCGCAACGAACGCACCTAATCCACCCCATTGGACCTTTGTAGTATTTTGGTGCATTTGGGATCGTTTAGTAACTTTATGAAACTCGATGCAAAACGGGGTGAACTGGTGCAATTAATGCAAAAGTTCGTCCCACGAAGTGACGTCGGAATTTTTCGCAACGAACGCACAAAATCCACCCCATTGGACCATAAACTAATGATTCGGTCCGTTTTGTTGTATTTGGGTGCATTTGGGATCGTTTCGTAACTACTTGAAAATTGTTGCAAAACATACTGAACCGGTTCAATTCATACAAAAGTTTGTGCCACCAAGTCACGACGGGATTTTTCTAAATGAATGCACCCAATCCACCACATTGGACCCCAAACTAATGTTTCGGTCCGTTTTGTTGTTTTTGGGTGCATTTGGGATCGTTTCGTAGCTGCGTGAAACTTGTTGCAAAACATACTGAACTGGTTCAATTCTTACAAAAGTTAGTGCCACGAAGTCACGACGTCATTTTTCGCAACGAACGCATCCAATCCACCCCATTGGACACTAAACTAATGTTTCGGTCCATTTCGTAGTATTTGGGTGCATTTGGGATTGTTTCGTAACTGCATGAAACATACTGAACTGGTGCAATTAATACATAAGTTCGTGCCACGAAGTCACGTTGTAATTTTTAGCAACGAACGCACCTGATCCACCCCATTGGACCCTAAGCTCATGTTTTCGTGTGTTTCATTGTGTTTGGTTGCATTTGGGATCGTTTTGTAACTGCATGAAACTCGGCGCAAAACGGGGTGAACTGGTGCAATTAATGCAAAAGTTCGTGCCATGAAGTCACGTCGGGATTTTTCGCAACAGACACACACAATCCACCCCATTGGACCTTTGTAATATTTTGGTGCATTTGGGATCGTTTCGTAACTGCATGAAACCTGTTGCAAAACATACTGAACTGGTTCAATTCATACAAAAGTTCGTGCCACGAAGTCACGACAGGATTTTTTGCAGCGAATGTACCCAATCCACCCCATTGGACCCTAAACTAATGTTTCGGTCTGTTTTGTAGTATTTGGGTGCATTTAGGATCGTTTTGTAACTACATGAAACTTGTTGCAAAACATACTGAACTGGTGCAATTAATACATAAGTTCACGCCACGAAGTCACGTTGTAATTTTTTGCAACAAAAGCACCTGATCCACCCATTTGGACTCTAAACTCATGTTTTGGTGTGTTTCATTGTGTTTGGGTGCATTTGGGATCATTTCGTAACTGCATGAAACTCTGTGCAAAACGGGCTGAACTGGTGCAATTAATGCAAAAGTTCGTGCCACAAAGTGACGCCGGGATTTTTCGCAAATAACGCACCTAATCCACCCCATTGGACCTTTGTAGTATTTTGGTGCATTTGGGATCGTTTAGTAACTTTATGAAACTCGGTGCAAAACGGGGTGAACTGGTGCAATTAATGCAAAAGTTCGTCCCACGAAGTGACGTCGGAATTTTTCGCAACGAACGCACAAAATCCACCCCATTGGACCATAAACTAATGATTCGGTCCGTTTTGTTGTATTTGGGTGCATTTGGGATCGTTTCGTAACTACTTGAAAATTGTTGCAAAACATACTGAACCGGTTCAATTCATACAAAAGTTTGTGCCACCAAGTCACGACGGGATTTTTCTAAATGAATGCACCCAATCCACCACATTGGACCCCAAACTAATGTTTCGGTCCGTTTTGTTGTATTTGGGTGCATTTGGGATCGTTTCGTAGCTGCGTGAAACTTGTTGCAAAACATACTGAACTGGTTCAATTCTTACAAAAGTTAGTGCCACGAAGTCACGACGTCATTTTTCGCAACGAACGCATCCAATCCACCCCATTGGACACTAAACTAATGTTTCGGTCCATTTCGTAGTATTTGGGTGCATTTGGGATTGTTTCGTAACTGCATGAAACATACTGAACGGGTGCAATTAATACATAAGTTCGTGCCACAAAGTCACGTTGTAATTTTTAGCAACGAACGCACCTGATCCACCCCATTGGACCCTAAGCTCATGTTTTCGTGTGTTTCATTGTGTTTGGTTGCATTTGGGATCGTTTTGTAACTGCATGAAACTCGGCGCAAAACGGGGTGAACTGGTGCAATTAATGCAAAAGTTCGTGCCATGAAGTCACGTCGGGATTTTTCGCAACAGACACACACAATCCACCCCATTGGACCTTTGTAATATTTTGGTGCATTTGGGATCGTTTCGTAACTGCATGAAACCTGTTGCAAAACATACTGAACTGGTTCAATTCATACAAAAGTTCGTGCCACGAAGTCACGACAGGATTTTTTGCAGCGAATGTACCCAATCCACCCCATTGGACCCTAAACTAATGTTTCGGTCTGTTTTGTAGTATTTGGGTGCATTTAGGATCGTTTCGTAACTACATGAAACTTGTTGCAAAACATACTCAACTGGTGCAATTAATACATAAGTTCATGCCACGAAGTCACGTTGTAATTTTTTGCAACAAAAGCACCTGATCCACCCATTTGCACTCTAAACTCATGTTTTGGTGTGTTTCATTGTGTTTGGGTGCATTTGGGATCATTTCGTAACTGCATGAAACTCTGTGCAAAACGGGCTGAACTTGTGCAATTAATGCAAAAGTTCGTGCCACAAAGTGACGCCGGGATTTTTCGCGACGAACGCACCTAATCCACCCCATTGGACCTTTGTAGTATTTTGGTGCATTTGGGATCGTTTAGTAACTTTATGAAACTCGGTGCAAAACGGGGTGAACTGGTGCAATTAATGCAAAAGTTCGTCCCACGAAGTGACATCGGAATTTTTTGCAACGAACACACAAAATCCACCCCATTGGACCATAAACTAATGATTCGGTCCGTTTTATTGTATTTGGGTGCATTTGGGATCGTTTCGTAACTACTTGAAAATTGTTGCAAAACATACTGAACTGGTTCAATTCATACAAAAGTTTGTGCCACCAAGTCACGACGGGATTTTTCTAAATGAATGCACCCAATCCACCACATTGGACCCCAAACTAATGTTTCGGTCCGTTTTGTTGTATTTGGGTGCATTTGGGATCGTTTCGTAGCTGCGTGAAACTTGTTGCAAAACATACTGAACTGGTTCAATTCTTACAAAAGTTAGTGCCACGAAGTCACGACGTCATTTTTCGCAACGAACGCATCCAATCCACCCCATTGGACACTAAACTAATGTTTCGGTCCATTTCGTAGTATTTGGGTGCATTTGCGATTGTTTCGTAACTGCATGAAACATACTGAACTGGTGCAATTAATACATAAGTTTGTGCCACGAAGTCACGTTGTAATTTTTAGCAACGAACGCACCTGATCCACCCCATTGGACCCTAAGCTCATGTTTTCGGGTGTTTCATTGTGTTTGGTTGCATTTGGGATCGTTTTGTAACTGCATGAAACTCGGCGCAAAACGGGGTGAACTGGTGCAATTAATGCAAAAGTTCGTGCCATGAAGTCACGTCGGGATTTTTCGCAACAGACACACACAATCCACCCCATTGGACCTTTGTAATATTTTGGTGCATTTGGGATCGTTTCGTAACTGCTTGAAACTTGTTGCAAAACATACTGAACTGGTTCAATTCATACAAAAGTTCGTGCCACGAAGTCACGACAGGATTTTTTGCAGCGAATGTACCCAATCCACCCCATTGGACCCTAAACTAATGTTTCGGTCTGTTTTGTAGTATTTGGGTGCATTTAGGATCGTTTCGTAACTACATGAAACTTGTTGCAAAACATACTGAACTGGTGCAATTAATACATAAGTTCACGCCACGAAGTCACGTTGTAATTTTTTGCAACAAAAGCACCTGATCCACCCATTTGGACTCTAAACTCATGTTTTGGTGTGTTTCATTGTGTTTGGGTGCATTTGGGATCATTTCGTAACTGCATGAAACTCTGTGCAAAACGGGCTGAACTGGTGCAATTAATGCAAAAGTTCGTGCCACAAAGTGACGCCGGGATTTTTCGCAAATAACGCACCTAATCCACCCCATTGGACCTTTGTAGTATTTTGGTGCATTTGGGATCGTTTAGTAACTTTATGAAACTCGGTGCAAAACGGGGTGAACTGGTGCAATTAATGCAAAAGTTCGTCCCACGAAGTGACGTCGGAATTTTTCGCAACGAACGCACAAAATCCACCCCATTGGACCATAAACTAATGATTCGGTCCGTTTTGTTGTATTTGGGTGCATTTGGGATCGTTTCGTAACTACTTGAAAATTGTTGCAAAACATACTGAACTGGTTCAATTCATACAAAAGTTTGTGCCACCAAGTCACGACGGGATTTTTCTAAATGAATGCACCCAATCCACCACATTGGACCCCAAACTAATGTTTCGGTCCGTTTTGTTGTATTTGGGTGCATTTGGGATCGTTTCGTAGCTGCGTGAAACTTGTTGCAAAACATACTGAACTGGTTCAATTCTTACAAAAGTTAGTGCCACGAAGTCACGACGTCATTTTTCGCAACGAACGCATCCAATCCACCCCATTGGACACTAAACTAATGTTTCGGTCCATTTCGTAGTATTTGGGTGCATTTGGGATTGTTTCGTAACTGCATGAAACATACTGAACTGGTGCAATTAATACATAAGTTTGTGCCACAAAGTCACGTTGTAATTTTTAGCAACGAACGCACCTGATCCACCCCATTGGACCCTAAGCTCATGTTTTCGTGTGTTTCATTGTGTTTGCTTGCATTTGGGATCGTTTTGTAACTGCATGAAACTCGGTGCAAAACGGGGTGAACTGGTGCAATTAATGCAAAAGTTCGTGCCATGAAGTCACGTCGGGATTTTTCGCAACAAACACACACAATCCACCCCATTGGACCTTTGTAATATTTTGGTGCATTTGCGATCGTTTCGTAACTGCATGAAACTTGTTGCAAAACATACTGAACTGGTTCAATTCATACAAAAGTTCGTGCCACGAAGTCACGACAGTATTTTTTGCAGCGAATGTACCCAATCCACCCCATTTTACCCTAAACTAATGTTTCGGTCTGTTTTGTAGTATTTGGGTCCATTTAGGATCGTTTCGTAACTACATGAAACTTGTTGCAAAACATACTGAACTGGTGCAATTAATACATAAGTTCATGCCACGAAGTCACGTTGTAATTTTTTGCAACAAAAGCACCTGATCCACCCATTTGGACTCTAAACTCATGTTTTGCTGTGTTTCATTGTGTTTGGGTGCATTTGGGATCATTTCGTAACTGCATGAAACTCTGTGC
Source organism: Panicum virgatum (assembly GCF_016808335.1). Classification (NCBI taxonomy): domain Eukaryota; kingdom Viridiplantae; phylum Streptophyta; class Magnoliopsida; order Poales; family Poaceae; genus Panicum; species Panicum virgatum. Next base: position 29,978 of record NW_024376432.1, read on the forward strand.
AAAACGGGCTGAACTGGTGCAATTAATACAAAAGTTCGTGCCACAAAGTGACGTCGGGATTTTTCGCAACGAACGCACAAAATCCACCCCATTGGACCATAAACTAATGATTCGGTCCGTTTCATTGTGTTTGGTTGCATTTGGGATCGTTTTGTAACTGCATGAAACTCGGCGCAAAACGGGGTGAACTGGTGCAATTAATGCAAAAGTTCGTGCCATGAAGTCACGTCGGGATTTTTCGCAACAGACACACACAATCCACCCCATTGGACCTTTGTAATATTTTGGTGCATTTGCGATCGTTTCGTAACTGCATGAAACTTGTTGCAAAACATACTGAACTGGTTCAATTCATACAAAAGTTCGTGCCACGAAGTCACGACAGGATTTTTTGCAGCGAATGTACCCAATCCACCCCATTGGACCCTAAACTAATGTTTCGGTCTGTTTTGTAGTATTTGGGTGCATTTAGGATTGTTTCGTAACTACATGAAACTTGTTGCAAAACATAATGAACTGGTGCAATTAATACATAAGTTCATGCCACGAAGTCACGTTGTAATTTTTTGCAACAAAAGCACCTGATCCACCCATTTGGACTCTAAACTCATGTTTTGGTGTGTTTCATTGTGTTTGGGTGCATTTGGGATCATTTCGTAACTGCATGAAACTCTGTGCAAAACGGGCTGAACTGGTGCAATTAATGCAAAAGTTCGTGCCACAAAGTGACGCCGGGATTTTTCGCAACGAACGCACCTAATCCACCCCATTGGACCTTTGTAGTATTTTGGTGCATTTGGGATCGTTTAGTAACTTTATGAAACTCGGTGCAAAACGGGGTGAACTGGTGCAATTAATGCAAAAGTTCGTCCCACGAAGTGACGTCGGAATTTTTTGCAACGAACACACAAAATCCACCCCATTGGACCATAAACTAATGATTCGGTCCGTTTTATTGTATTTGGGTGCATTTGGGATCGTTTCGTAACTACTTGAAAATTGTTGCAAAACATACTGAACTGGTTCAATTCATACAAAAGTTTGTGCCACCAAGTCACGACGGGATTTTTCTAAATGAATGCACCCAATCCACCACATTGGACCCCAAACTAATGTTTCGGTCCGTTTTGTTGTATTTGGGTGCATTTGGGATCGTTTCGTAGCTGCGTGAAACTTGTTGCAAAACATACTGAACTGGTTCAATTCCTACAAAAGTTAGTGCCACGAAGTCACGACGTCATTTTTCGCAACGAACGCATCCAATCCACCCCATTGGACACTAAACTAATGTTTCGGTCCATTTCGTAGTATTTGGGTGCATTTGGGATTGTTTCGTAACTGCATGAAACATACTGAACTGGTGCAATTTATACATAAGTTCGTGCCACGAAGTCACGTTGTAATTTTTAGCAACGAACGCACCTGATCCACCCCATTGGACCCTAAGCTCATGTTTTCGTGTGTTTCATTGTGTTTGGTTGCATTTGGGATCGTTTTGTAACTGCATGAAACTCGGCGCAAAACGGGGTGAACTGGTGCAATTAATGCAAAAGTTCGTGCCATGAAGTCACGTCGGGATTTTTTCGCAACACACACACACAATCCACCCCATTGGACCTTTGTAATATTTTGGTGCATTTGCGATCGTTTCGTAACTGCATGAAACTTGTTGCAAAACATACTGAACTGGTTCAATTCATACAAAAGTTCGTGCCACGAAGTCACGACAGGATTTTTTGCAGCGAATGTACCCAATCCACCCCATTGGACCCTAAACTAATGTTTCGGTCTGTTTTGTAGTATTTGGGTGCATTTAGGATCGTTTCGTAACTACATGAAACTTGTTGCAAAACATACTGAACTGGTGCAATTAATACATAAGTTCATGCCACGAAGTCACGTTGTAATTTTTTGCAACAAAAGCACCTGATCCACCCATTTGGACTCTAAACTCATGTTTTGGTGTGTTTCATTGTGTTTGGGTGCATTTGGGATCATTTCGTAACTGCATGAAACTCTGTGCAAAACGGGCTGAACTTGTGCAATTAATGCAAAAGTTCGTGCCACAAAGTGACGGCGGGATTTTTCGCAACGAACGCACCTAATCCACCCCATTGGACCTTTGTAGTATTTTGGTGTATTTGGGATCGTTTAGTAACTTTATGAAACTCGGTGCAAAACGGGGTGAACTGGTGCAATTAATGCAAAAGTTCGTCCCACGAAGTGACGTCGGAATTTTTCGCAACGAACACCCAAAATCCACCCCATTGGACCATAAACTAATGATTCGGTCCGTTTTATTGTATTTGGGTGCATTTGGGATCGTTTCGTAACTACTTGAAAATTGTTGCAAAACATACTGAACTGGTTCAATTCATACAAAAGTTTGTGCCACCAAGTCACGACGGGATTTTTCTAAATGAATGCACCCAATCCACCACATTGGACCCCAAACTAATGTTTCGGTCCGTTTTGTTGTATTTGGGTGCATTTGGGATCGTTTCGTAGCTGCGTGAAACTTGTTGCAAAACATACTGAACTGGTTCAATTCCTACAAAAGTTAGTGCCACGAAGTCACGACGTCATTTTTCGCAACGAACGCATCCAATCCACCCCATTGGACCCTAAACTAATGTTTCGGTCCATTTCGTAGTATTTGGGTGCATTTGGGATTGTTTCGTAACTGCATGAAACATACTGAACTGGTGCAATTAATACATAAGTTCGTGCCACGAAGTCACGTTGTAATTTTTAGCAACGAACGCACCTGATCCACCCCATTGGACCCTAAGCTCATGTTTTCGTGTGTTTCATTGTGTTTGGTTGCATTTGGGATCGTTTTGTAACTGCATGAAACTCGGCGCAAAACGGGGTGAACTGGTGCAATTAATGCAAAAGTTCGTGCCATGAAGTCACGTCGGGATTTTTCGCAACACACACACACAATCCACCCCATTGGACCTTTGTAATATTTTGGTGCATTTGCGATCGTTTCGTAACTGCATGAAACTTGTTGCAAAACATACTGAACTGGTTCAATTCATACAAAAGTTCGTGCCACGAAGTCACGACAGGATTTTTTGCAGCGAATGTACCCAATCCACCCCATTGGACCCTAAACTAATGTTTCGGTCTGTTTTGTAGTATTTGGGTGCATTTAGGATCGTTTCGTAACTACATGAAACTTGTTGCAAAACATACTGAACTGGTGCAATTAATACATAAGTTCATGCCATGAAGTCACGTTGTAATTTTTTGCAACAAAAGCACCTGATCCACCCATTTGGACTCTAAACTCATGTTTTGGTGTGTTTCATTGTGTTTGGGTGCATTTGGGATCATTTCGTAACTGCATGAAACTCTGTGCAAAATGGGCTGAACTTGTGCAATTAATGCAAAAGTTCGTGCCACAAAGTGACGCCGGGATTTTTCGCAACGAACGCACCTAATCCACCCCATTGGACCTTTGTAGTATTTTGGTGCATTTGGGATCGTTTAGTAACTTTATGAAACTCGGTGCAAAACGGGGTGAACTGGTGCAATTAATGCAAAAGTTCGTCCCACGAAGTGACGTCGGAATTTTTCGCAACGAACACACAAAATCCACCCCATTGGACCATAAACTAATGATTCGGTCCGTTTTGTTGTATTTGGGTGCATTTGGGATCGTTTCGTAACTACTTGAAAATTGTTGCAAAACATACTGAACTGGTTCAATTCATACAAAAGTTTGTGCCACCAAGTCACGACGGGATTTTTCTAAATGAATGCACCCAATCCACCACATTGGACCCCAAACTAATGTTTCGGTCCGTTTTGTTGTATTTGGGTGCATTTGGGATCGTTTCGTAACTGCGTGAAACTTGTTGCAAAACATACTGAACTGGTTCAATTCTTACAAAAGTTAGTGCCACGAAGTCACGACGTCATTTTTCGCAACGAACGCATCCAATCCACCCCATTGGACCCTAAACTAATGTTTCGGTCCATTTCGTAGTATTTGGGTGCATTTGGGATTGTTTCGTAACTGCATGAAACATACTGAACTAGTGCAATTAATACATAAGTTCGTGCCCCGAAGTCACGTTGTAATTTTTAGCAACGAACGCACCTGATCCACCCCATTGGACCCTAAGCTCATGTTTTCGTGTGTTTCATTGTGTTTGGTTGCATTTGGGATCGTTTTGTAACTGCATGAAACTCGGTGCAAAACGGGGTGAACTGGTGCAATTAATGCAAAAGTTCGTGCCATGAAGTCACGTCGGGATTTTTCGCAACAGACACACACAATCCACCCCATTGGACCTTTGTAATATTTTGGTGCATTTGCGATCGTTTCGTAACTGCATGCAACTTGTTGCAAAACATACTGAACTGGTTCAATTCATACAAAAGTTCATGCCACGAAGTCACGACAGGATTTTTTGCAGCGAATGTACCCAATCCACCCCATTGGACCCTAAACTAATGTTTCGGTCTGTTTTGTAGTATTTGGGTGCATTTAGGATCGTTTCGTAACTACATGAAACTTGTTGCAAAACATACTGAACTGGTGCAATTAATACATAAGTTCATGCCACGAAGTCACGTTATAATTTTTTGCAACAAAAGCACCTGATCCACCCATTTGGACTCTAAACTCATGTTTTGGTGTGTTTCATTGTGTTTGGGTGCATTTGGGATTATTTCGTAACTGCATGAAACTCTGTGCAAAACGGGCTGAACTGGTGCAATTAATGCAAAAGTTCGTGCCACAAAGTGACGTCGGGATTTTTCGCAACGAACGCACCTAATCCACCCCATTGGACCTTTGTAGTATTTTGGTGCATTTGGGATCGTTTAGTAACTTTATGAAACTCGGTGCAAAACGGGGTGAACTGGTGCAATTAATGCAAAAGTTCGTCCCACGAAGTGACGTCGGAATTTTTCGCAACGAACACACAAAATCCACCCCATTGGACCATAAACTAATGATTCGGTCCGTTTTGTTGTATTTGGGTGCATTTGGGATCGTTTCGTAACTACTTGAAAATTGTTGCAAAACATACTGAACTGGTTCAATTCATACAAAAGTTTGTGCCACCAAGTCACGACGGGATTTTTCTAAATGAATGCACACAATCCACCACATTGGACCCCAAACTAATGTTTCGGTCCGTTTTGTTGTATTTGGGTGCATTTGGGATCGTTTCGTAACTGCGTGAAACTTGTTGCAAAACATACTGAACTGGTTCAATTCTTACAAAAGTTAGTGCCACGAAGTCACGACGTCATTTTTCGCAACGAACGCATCCAATCCACCCCATTGGACCCTAAACTAATGTTTCGGTCCATTTCGTAGTATTTGGGTGCATTTGGGATTGTTTCGTAACTGCATGAAACATACTGAACTGGTGCAATTAATACATAAGTTCGTGCCACGAAGTCACGTTGTAATTTTTAGCAACGAACGCACCTGATCCACCCCATTGGACCCTAAGCTCATGTTTTCGTGTGTTTCATTGTGTTTGGTTGCATTTGGGATCGTTTTGTAACTGCATGAAACTCGGTGCAAAACGGGGTGAACTGGTGCAATTATGCAAAAGTTCGTGCCATGAAGTCACGTCGGGATTTTTCGCAACAGACACACACAATCCACCCCATTGGACCTTTGTAATATTTTGGTGCATTTGCGTTCGTTTCGTAACTGCATGAAACTTGTTGCAAAACATACTGAACTGGTTCAATTCATACAAAAGTTCGTGCCACGAAGTCACGACAGGATTTTTTGCAGCGAATGTACCCAATCCACCCCATTGGACCCTAAACTAATGTTTCGGTCTGTTTTGTAGTATTTGGGTGCATTTAGGATCGTTTCGTAACTACATGAAACTTGTTGCAAAACATACTGAACTGGTGCAATTAATACATAAGTTCATGTCACGAAGTCACGTTGTAATTTTTTGCAACAAAAGCACCTGATCCACCCATTTGGACTCTAAACTCATGTTTTGGTGTGTTTCATTGTGTTTGGGTGCATTTGGGATCATTTCATAACTGCATGAAACTCTGTGCAAAACGGGCTGAACTGGTGCAATTAATGCAAAAGTTCGTGCCACAAAGTGACGTCGGGATTTTTCGCAACGAACGCACCTAATCCACCCCATTGGACCTTTGTAGTATTTTGGTGCATTTGGGATCGTTTAGTAACTTTATGAAACTCGGTGCAAAACGGGGTGAACTGGTGCAATTAATGCAAAAGTTCGTCCCACGAAGTGACGTCGGAATTTTTCGCAACGAACACACAAAATCCACCCCATTGGACCATAAACTAATGATTCGGTCCGTTTTGTTGTATTTGGGTGCATTTGGGATCGTTTCGTAACTACTTGAAAATTGTTGCAAAACATACTGAACTGGTTCAATTCATACAAAAGTTTGTGCCACCAAGTCACGACAGGATTTTTCTAAATGAATGCACCCAATCCACCACATTGGACCCCAAACTAATGTTTCGGTCCGTTTTGTTGTATTTGGGTGCATTTGGGATCGTTTCGTAACTGCGAGAAACTTGTTGCAAAACATACTGAACTGGTTCAATTCTTACAAAAGTTAGTGCCACGAAGTCACGACGTCATTTTTCGCAACGAACGCATCCAATCCACCCCATTGGACCCTAAACTAATGTTTCGGTCCATTTTGTAGTATTTGGGTGCATTTGGGATTGTTTCGTAACTGCATGAAACATACTGAACTGGTGCAATTAATACATAAGTTCGTGCCACGAAATCACATTGTAATTTTTAGCAACGAACGCACCTGATCCACCCCATTGGACCCTAAGCTCATGTTTTCGTGTGTTTCATTGTGTTTGGTTGCATTTGGGATCGTTTTGTAACTGCATGAAACTCGGTGCAAAACGGGGTGAACTGGTGCAATTAATGCAAAAGTTCGTGCCATGAAGTCACGTCGGGATTTTTCGCAACAGACACACACAATCCACCCCATTGGACCTTTGTAATATTTTGGTGCATTTGCGATTGTTTCGTAACTGCATCAAACTCGTTGCAAAACGCGGTGAACTGTTGCAATTAATGCAAAAGTTTGTGCCACGAAGTCACGTCGGGATTTTTCACAACGGACACACCCAATCCACCCAATTGGACCCTAAAGTAATGTTTCATTATGTTTCGATGTATTTGGGTACATTTGGGATTGTTTCGTAACTGCATGAAACTTGGTGCAAAACATATGGAACTGGTGCAATTAATGTAAAAGTTTGTGCCACGAAGCCATGTTGTAATTTTTCCCAACAAATGCACCTGATCCACCCCATTGGACCCTAAACTCATGTTTTGGTGTGTTTCATAGTGTTTGGGTGCATTTGGGATCATTTCGTAACTACATGAAACTTGGTGCAAAATAGGGTGAACTGGTGCAATTAATGCAAAAGTTCGTGCCACAAAGTGACATCGGAATTTTTCGCAACGAACGCACCAAATCGACCCCATTGGACCCTAAACTAAAGATTAGGTTCGTTTTGTTGTATTTTGGTTCATTTGGGATCGTTTCGTAACTGCATGAAACTTGTTGCAAAACATACTGAACTGGTTCAATTCATACAAAAGTTCGTGCCACGAAGTCACGACAGGATTTTTTGCAGCGAATGTACCCAATCCACCCCATTGGACCCTAAACTAATGTTTCGGTCTGTTTTGTAGTATTTGGGTGCATTTAGGATCGTTTCGTAACTACATGAAACTTGTTGCAAAACATACTGAACTGGTGCAATTAATACATAAGTTCATGCCACGAAGTCACGTTGTAATTTTTTGCAACAAAAGCACCTGATCCACCCATTTGGACTCTAAACTCATGTTTTGGTGTGTTTCATTGTGTTTGGGTGCATTTGGGATCATTTCGTAACTGCATGAAACTCTATGCAAAACGGGCTGAACTGGTGCAATTAATGCAAAAGTTAGTGCCACAAAGTGACGTCGGGATTTTTCGCAACGAACGCACCTATTCCACCCCATTGGACCTTTGTAGTATTTTGGTGCATTTAGGATCGTTTAGTAACTTTATGAAACTCGGTGCAAAACGGGGTGAACTGGTGCAATTAATGCAAAAGTTCGTCCCACGAAGTGACGTCGGAATTTTTCGCAACGAACGCACAAAATCCACCCCATTGGACCATAAACTAATGATTCGGTCCGTTTTGTTGTATTTGGGTGCATTTGGGATCATTTCGTAACTACTTGAAAATTGATGCAAAACATACTGAACTGGTTCAATTCATACAAAAGTTTGTGCCACCAAGTCACGACGGGATTTTTCTAAATGAATGCACCCAATCCACCACATTGGACCCCAAACTAATGTTTCGGTCCGTTTTGTTGTATTTGGGTGCATTTGGGATCGTTTCGTAACTGCGTGAAACTTGTTGCAAAACATATTGAACTGGTTCAATTCTTACAAAAGTTAGTGCCACGAAGTCACGACGTCATTTTTCGCAACGAATGCATCCAATCCACCCCATTGGACCCTAAACTAATGTTTCGGTCCATTTCGTAGTATTTGGGTGCATTTGGGATTGTTTCGCAACTGCATGAAACATACTGAACTGGTGCAATTAATACATAAGTTCGTGCCACGAAGTCACGTTGTAATTTTTAGCAACGAACGCACCTGATCCACCCCATTGGACCCTAAACTCATGTTTTCGTGTGTTTCATTGTGTTTGGTTGCATTTGGGATTGTTTTGTAACTGCATGAAACTCGGTGCAAAACGGGGTGAATTGGTGCAATTAATGCAAAAGTTCGTGTCATGAAGTCACGTCGGGATTTTTCGCAATAGACACACACAATCCACCCCATTGGACCTTTGTAATATTTTGGTGCATTTGGGATCGTTTCGTAACTGCATTAAACTCGTTGCAAAACGCGGTGAACTGTTGTAATTAATGCAAAAGTTCGTGCCACGAAGTCACGTCGGGATTTTTCGCAACGGACACATCCAATCCACCCAATTGGACCCTAAAGTAATGTTTCGGTATGTTTCGATTTATTTGGGTACATTTGGGATTGTTTCGTAACTGCATGAAACTTGGTGCAAAACATACGGAACTGGTGCCTTTAATGTAAAAGTTTGTGCCACGAAGCCATGTTGTAATTTTTCCCAACAAATGCACCTAATCCACCCCATTGGACCCTAAACTCATGTTTTGGTGTGTTTCATAGTGTTTGGGTGCATTTGGGATCATTTCGTAACTACATGAAACTTGGTGCAAAATAGGGTGAACTGGTGCAATTAAAGCAAAAGTTCGTGCCACAAAGTGACATCGGAATTTTTCGCAACGAACGCACCAAATCGACACCATTGGACCCTAAACTAAAGATTAGGTTCGTATTGTTGTATTTTGGTTCATTTGGGATCGTTTCGTAACTGCATGAAACTTGTTGCAAAACATACTGAACTGGTTCAATTCATACAAAAGTTCGTGCCACGAAGTCACGACAGGATTTTTTGCAGCGAATGTACCCAATCCACCCCATTGGACCCTAAACTAATGTTTCGGTCTATTTTGTAGTATTTGGGTGCATTTAGGATCGTTTCGTAACTACATGAAACTTGTTGCAAAACATACTGAACTGGTGCAATTAATACATAAGTTCATGCCACGAAGTCACGTTGTAATTTTTTGCAACAAAAGCACCTGATCCACCCCATTGGACTCTAAACTCATGTTTTGGTGTGTTTCATTGTGTTTGGGTGCATTTGGGATCATTTGGTAACTGCATGAAACTCTGTGCAAAACGGGCTGAACTGGTGCAATTAATGCAAAAGTTCGTGCCACAAAGTGACGTCGGGATTTTTCGCAACGAACGCACCTAATCCACCCCATTGGACCTTTGTAGTATTTTGGTGCATTTAGGATCGTTTAGTAACTTTATGAAACTCGGTGCAAAACGGGGTGAACTGGTGCAATTAATGCAAAAGTTCGTCCCACGAAGTGACGTCGGAATTTTTCGCAACGAACGCACAAAATCCACCCCATTGGACCATAAACTAATGATTCGGTCCGTTTTGTTGTATTTGGGTGCATTTGGGATCATTTCGTAACTACTTGAAAATTGATGCAAAACATACTGAACTGGTTCAATTCATACAAAAGTTTGTGCCACCAAGTCACGACGGGATTTTTCTAAATGAATGCACCCAATCCACCACATTGGACCCCAAACTAATGTTTCGGTCCGTTTTGTTGTATTTGGGTGCATTTGGGATCGTTTCGTAACTGCGTGAAACTTGTTGCAAAACATATTGAACTGGTTCAATTCTTACAAAAGTTAGTGCCACGAAGTCACGACGTCATTTTTCGCAACGAATGCATCCAATCCACCCCATTGGACCCTAAACTAATGTTTCGGTCCATTTCGTAGTATTTGGGTGCATTTGGGATTGTTTCGCAACTGCATGAAACATACTGAACTGGTGCAATTAATACATAAGTTCGTGCCACGAAGTCACGTTGTAATTTTTAGCAACGAACGCACCTGATCCACCCCATTGGACCCTAAACTCATGTTTTCGTGTGTTTCATTGTGTTTGGTTGCATTTGGGATTGTTTTGTAACTGCATGAAACTCGGTGCAAAACGGGGTGAATTGGTGCAATTAATGCAAAAGTTCGTGTCATGAAGTCACGTCGGGATTTTTCGCAATAGACACACACAATCCACCCCATTGGACCTTTGTAATATTTTGGTGCATTTGGGATCGTTTCGTAACTGCATTAAACTCGTTGCAAAACGCGGTGAACTGTTGTAATTAATGCAAAAGTTCGTGCCACGAAGTCACGTCGGGATTTTTCGCAACGGACACATCCAATCCACCCAATTGGACCCTAAAGTAATGTTTCGGTATGTTTCGATTTATTTGGGTACATTTGGGATTGTTTCGTAACTGCATGAAACTTGGTGCAAAACATACGGAACTGGTGCCTTTAATGTAAAAGTTTGTGCCACGAAGCCATGTTGTAATTTTTCCCAACAAATGCACCTAATCCACCCCATTGGACCCTAAACTCATGTTTTGGTGTGTTTCATAGTGTTTGGGTGCATTTGGGATCATTTCGTAACTACATGAAACTTGGTGCAAAATAGGGTGAACTGGTGCAATTAAAGCAAAAGTTCGTGCCACAAAGTGACATCGGAATTTTTCGCAACGAACGCACCAAATCGACACCATTGGACCCTAAACTAAAGATTAGGTTCGTATTGTTGTATTTTGGTTCATTTGGGATCGTTTCGTAACTGCATGAAACTTGTTGCAAAACATACTGAACTGGTTCAATTCATACAAAAGTTCGTGCCACGAAGTCACGACAGGATTTTTTGCAGCGAATGTACCCAATCCACCCCATTGGACCCTAAACTAATGTTTCGGTCTATTTTGTAGTATTTGGGTGCATTTAGGATCGTTTCGTAACTACATGAAACTTGTTGCAAAACATACTGAACTGGTGCAATTAATACATAAGTTCATGCCACGAAGTCACGTTGTAATTTTTTGCAACAAAAGCACCTGATCCACCCCATTGGACTCTAAACTCATGTTTTGGTGTGTTTCATTGTGTTTGGGTGCATTTGGGATCATTTGGTAACTGCATGAAACTCTGTGCAAAACGGGCTGAACTGGTGCAATTAATGCAAAAGTTCGTGCCACAAAGTGACGTCGGGATTTTTCGCAACGAACGCACCTAATCCACCCCATTGGACCTTTGTAGTATTTTGGTGCATTTAGGATCGTTTAGTAACTTTATGAAACTCGGTGCAAAACGGGGTGAACTGGTGCAATTAATGCAAAAGTTCGTCCCACGAAGTGACGTCGGAATTTTTCGCAACGAACGCACAAAATCCACCCCATTGGACCATAAACTAATGATTCGGTCCGTTTTGTTGTATTTGGGTGCATTTGGGATCATTTCGTAACTACTTGAAAATTGATGCAAAACATACTGAACTGGTTCAATTCATACAAAAGTTTGTGCCACCAAGTCACGACGGGATTTTTCTAAATGAATGCACCCAATCCACCACATTGGACCCCAAACTAATGTTTCGGTCCGTTTTGTTGTATTTGGGTGCATTTGGGATCGTTTCGTAACTGCGTGAAACTTGTTGCAAAACATACTGAACTGGTTCAATTCTTACAAAAGTTAGTGCCACGAAGTCACGACGTCATTTTTCGCAACGAATGCATCCAATCCACCCCATTGGACCCTAAACTAATGTTTCGGTCCATTTCGTAGTATTTGGGTGCATTTGGGATTGTTTCGCAACTGCATGAAACATACTGAACTGGTGCAATTAATACATAAGTTCGTGCCACGAAGTCACGTTGTAATTTTTAGCAACGAACGCACCTGATCCACCCCATTGGACCCTAAACTCATGTTTTCGTGTGTTTCATTGTGTTTGGTTGCATTTGGGATCGTTTTGTAACTGCATGAAACTCGGTGCAAAACGGGGTGAACTGGTGCAATTAATGCAAAAGTTCGTGTCATGAAGTCACGTCGGGATTTTTCGCAATAGACACACACAATCCACCCCATTGGACCTTTGTAATATTTTGGTGCATTTGGGATCGTTTCGTAACTGCATCAAACTCGTTGCAAAACGCGGTGAACTGTTGTAATTAATGCAAAAGTTCGTGCCACGAAGTCACGTCGGGATTTTTCGCAACGGACACATCCAATCCACCCAATTGGACCCTAAAGTAATGTTTCGGTATGTTTCGATTTATTTGGGTACATTTGGGATTGTTTCGTAACTGCATGAAACTTGGTGCAAAACATACGGAACTGGTGCCTTTAATGTAAAAGTTTGTGCCACGAAGCCATGTTGTAATTTTTCCCAACAAATGCACCTAATCCACCCCATTGGACCCTAAACTCATGTTTTGGTGTGTTTCATAGTGTTTGGGTGCATTTGGGATCATTTCGTAACTACATGAAACTTGGTGCAAAATAGGGTGAACTGGTGCAATTAAAGCAAAAGTTCGTGCCACAAAGTGACATCGGAATTTTTCGCAACGAACGCACCAAATCGACACCATTGGACCCTAAACTAAAGATTAGGTTCGTATTGTTGTATTTTGGTTCATTTGGGATCGTTTCGTAACTGCATGAAACTTGTTGCAAAACATAATGAACTGGTTCAATTCATACAAAAGTTCGTGCCACAAAGTCACGACAGGATTTTTTGCAGCGAATGTACCCAATCCACCCCATTGGACCCTAAACTAATGTTTCGGTCTATTTTGTAGTATTTGGGTGCATTTAGGATCGTTTCGTAACTACATGAAACTTGTTGCAAAACATACTGAACTGGTGCAATTAATACATAAGTTCATGCCACGAAGTCACGTTGTAATTTTTTGCAACAAAAGCACCTGATCCACCCCATTGGACTCTAAACTCATGTTTTGGTGTGTTTCATTGTGTTTGGGTGCATTTGGGATCATTTGGTAACTGCATGAAACTCTGTGCAAAACGGGCTGAACTGGTGCAATTAATGCAAAAGTTCGTGCCACAAAGTGACGTCGGGATTTTTCGCAACGAACGCACCTAATCCACCCCATTGGACCTTTGTAGTATTTTGGTGCATTTGGGATCGTTTAGAAACTTTATGAAACTCGGTGCAAAACGGGGTGAACTGGTGCAATTAATGCAAAAGTTCGTCTCACGATGTGACGTCGGAATTTTTTGCAACGAACGCACAAAATCCACCCCATTGGACCATAAACTAATGATTCGGTCCGTTTTGTTGTATTTGGGTGCATTTGGGATCGTTTCGTAACTACTTGAAAATTGTTGCAAAACATATTGAACTGGATCAATTCATACAAAAGTTTGTGCCACCAAGTCACGACGGGATTTTTCTAAATGAATGCACCCAATCCACCACATTGGACCCCAAACTAATGTTTCGGTCCGTTTCGTAGTATTTGGGTGCATTTGGGATCGTTTCGTAACTGCATGAAACTTGAACGCACCCAATCCACCCCATTGGACCTTTGTAGTATTTTGGTGCATTTGGGATCGTTTCGTAACTACATGAAACTCGGTGCAAAACTCGGTGAACTGGTGCAACTAATGCAAAAGTTCGTGCCACGAAGTCACGTCGGGATTTTTTGCAACGGACACACCCAATCCACCCAATTCGACCGTAAGATAATGTTTCGGTATGTTTCATAGTATTTGGGTGCATTTGGGATTGTTTCGTAACTTCATGAAACTTGGTGCAAAACATACGGAACTAGTGCAATTAATGCAAAAGTTCGTGCCACCAAGTCATGTTGTAATTTTTCCCAACAAACGCACCTGATCCACCCCCATTGGACCAAAAACTCATGTTTTGGTGTGTTTCATAGAGTTTGGGTGCATTTGGGATCATTTCGTAACTGAATGAAACTCGGTGCAAAAGGGGGTGAACTGGTGCAATTAAAGCAAAAGTTCGTTCCATGAAGTGATGTCGGGATTTTTCGCAACGAACGCACCAAATCCACCCCATTGGACCCTAAACTAATGATTCGATATGTTTTGTTGTATTTGGGTGCATTTGGGATCGTTTCGTAACTGCATGAAACTTGTTGCAAAACATACTAAACTGGTTCAATTCTTACAAAAGTTCATTCCACGAAGTCACGACGTCATTTTTCACAACGAACGAACCCGATCCACCCCATTGGACCCTAAACTAATGTTTCGGTCCGTTTCGTAGTATTTGGGTGCATTTGGGATCGTTTCGTAACTGCATAAAACTTGTTGCCAAACATACTGAGCTGGTGCATTAATACATAAGTTCGTGCCACGAAGTCACGTTGCAATTTTTCGCAATGAACGCACCTAATCCACCCCATTGTTAACTAAACTCATGTTTTGGTGTGTTTCATTGTGTTTGGGTGCATTCGGGATCGTTTCATAACTGCATGAAACTCGGTGCAAAACGGGGTGAACTGGTGCAATTAATGCAAAAGTTCGTGCCACGAAGTCACGTCGGGATTTTTCACAACGGACACACCCAATCCACCCCATTGGACCTTTGTCATATTTTGGTGCATTTGGGATCGTTTCGTAACTGCATGAAACTCGGTGCAAAACGGGGTGAACTAGTGCAATTAATGCAAACGTTCGTGGCATGAAGTGACGTCGGGATTTTTTCGTAACAAACACACCCAACCCGGCCCATTGGACCCTAAACTAATGTTTTGGTCCGTTTCCTAGTATTTCGGTGCATTTGGGATCGTTTCGTAACTGCATGAAACTTGTTGCCAAACATACTGAGCTGGTGCAATTAATACATAAGTTCGTGCCACGAAGTGACGTTGCAATTTTTCGCAACGAATGCACGTAATCCACCACATTGTTAACTAAACTCATGTTTTGGTGTGTTTCATTGTGTTTAGGTGCATTCGGGATCGTTTCATAACTGCATGAAACTCGGTGCAAAACGGGGTGAACTGGTGCAATTAATGCAAAAGTTCGTGCCACGAAGTCACGTCGGGATTTTTCACAACGGACACACCCAATCCACCCCATTGGACCTTTGTCATATTTTGGTGCATTTGGGATCGTTTCGTAACTGCATGAAAATTGTTGCAAAACATACTGAACTGGTGCAATTAATGCAAAAGTTTGTGCCACGAAGCCACGTTGTAATTTTTCCCAACAAACGCACCTGATCCACCCCATTGGACCCCAAACTTATGTTTTCGTGCATTTCATAGTGTTTTGGTGCATTTGGGATCGTTTCGTAACTGCATGAAACTTGTTTCAAAACATACTAAACTGGTGCAATTAATGCAAAACTTTGTGCCGCGAAGTCGCATTGTAATTTTTCCCAACAAACGCACCTAATCCACCCCATGGGACCAAAAACTCATGTTTTGGTGTGTTTCATAGTGTTTGGGTGCCTTTGGAATCATTTCGTAACTGCATGAAACTCGGTGCAATTAATGCAAAAGTTCGTTCCACGAAGTGACGTCGGGATTTTTCGCAACGAACGCACCAAATCCACCCCATTGGACCCTAAACTAATGATTCGGTCCGTTTTGTTGTATTTGGGTGCGTTTGGGATCGTTTCGTAACTGCATGAAACTTGTTGCAAAACATACGGAACTGGTGCAATTAATGCAAAAGTTCGTGCCACGAAGTCGCATTGTAATTTTTGACAACCAACGCACCTGATCCAGCCCATTCGACCCTAAACTCATGTTTTGGTGTGTTTCTTATAGTTTGGGTGCATTTGGGATCATTTCGTAACTGCATGAAACTCGGTGCAAAAGGGGGTGAACTGGTGCAATTAATGCAAAAGTTCGTACCATGAAGTGACTGTCGGGATTTTTCGCAACGGACGCACCAAATCCACCCCATTGGACCCTAAACTAATGATTCGGTCTGTTTTGTTGTATTTGGGTGCGTTTGGGATCGTTTCGTAACTGCATGAAACTTGTTGCAAAACATACTAAACTGGTTCAATTCTTACAAAAGTTCGTGCCACGAAGTCACGACGTCATTTTTCACAACTGAACGAACCCGATCCACCCCATTGGACCCTAAACTAATGTTTCGGTCCTGTTTCGTAGTATTTGGGTGCATTTGGGATCGTTTCGTAACTGCATGAAACTTGTTGCCAAACATACTGAGCTGGTGCAATTAATACATAAGTTCGTGCCACGAAGTCACGTTGCAATTTTTCGCAACGAACGCACGTAATCCACCACATTGTTAACTAAACTCATGTTTTGGTGTGTTTCATTGTGTTTAGGGTGCATTCGGGATCGTTTCATAACTGCATGAAACTCGGTGCAAAACGGGGTGAACTGGTGCAATTAATGCAAAAGTTCGTGCCACGAAGTCACGTCGGGATTTTTCACAACGGACACACCCAATCCACCCCATTGGACCTTTGTCATATTTTGGTGCATTTGGGATCGTTTCGTAACTGCATGAAAATTGTTGCAAAACATACTGAAATGGTGCAATTAATGCAAAAGTTTGTGCCACGAAGCCACGTTGTAATTTTTCCCAACAAACGCACCTGATCCTCCCCATTGGACCCTAAACTCATGTTTTGGTGCATTTCATAGTGTTTGGGTGCATTTGGGATCGTTTCGTAACTGCATGAAACTTGTTGCAAAACATACTAAACTGGTGCAATTAATGCAAAAGTTCGTGCCACGAAGTTCGCATTGTAATTTTTCCCAACAAACGCACCTAATCCACCCCATGGGACCAAAAACTCATGTTTTGGTGTGTTTCATAGTGTTTGGGTGCATTTGGAATCATTTCGTAACTGCATGAAACTCGGTGCAATTAATGCAAAAGTTCATTCCACGAAGTGACGTCGGGATTTTTCACAATGAACGCACCAAATCCACCCCATTGGACCCTAAACTAAAGATTCGGTTTGTTTTGTTGTATTTGGGTGCGTTTGGGATCGTTTCGTAACTGCATGAAACTTGTTGCAAAACATACTAAACTGGTGCAATTAATGCAAAAGTTCGTGCCACGAAGTCGCATTGTAATTTTTCACAACCAACGCACCTGATCCACCCCATTCGACCCTAAACTCATGTTTTGGTGTGTTTCATAGAGTTTGGGTGCCTTTGGGATCATTTCGTAACTGCATGAAACTCGGTGCAAAAGGGGGTGAACTGGTGCAATTAATGCAAAAGTTTGTTCCACGAAGTGACGTCGGGATTTTTCGCAACGAATGCACCAAATCCACCCCATTGGACCCTAAACTAATGATTCGGTCCGTTTTGTTGTATTTGGGTGCGTTTGGGATCGTTTCGTAACTGCATGAAACTTGTTGCAAAACATACTAAACTGGTTCAATTCTTGCAAAAGTTCGTGCCACGAAGTCACGACGTCATTTTTCACAACGAACACACCCGATCCGCCCCATTGGACAGTAAACTAATGTTTCGGTCCATTTCGTAGTATTTGGGTGCATTTGGGATCGTTTCGTAACTGCATTAAACATGTTGCCAAAAATACTGAGCTGGTGCAATTAATACATAAGTTCGTGCCACGAAGTCACGTTGCAATTTTTCGCAACGAACGCACCTAATCCACCACATTGTTAACTAAACTCATGTTTTGGTGTGTTTCATTGTGTTTGGGTTCATTCGGGATCGTTTCATAACTGCATGAAACTCGGTGCAAAACGGGGTGAACTGGTGCAATTAATGCAAAAGTTCGTGCCACGAAGTCACGTCGGGATTTTTCACAACGGACACACCCAATCCACCCCATTGGACCTTTGTAATATTTTGGTGCATTTGGGATCGTTTCGTAACTGCATAAAACTTGTTGCAAAACATACTGAACTGGGGCAATTAATGCAAAAGTTCGTGCCACGAAGCCACGTTGTAATTTTTCCCAACAAACGCACCTGATCCACCCCATGGACCCTAAACTCATGTTTTGGTGCATTTCATAGTGTTTGGGTGCATTTGGGATCGTTTCGTAACTGCATGAAACTTGTTGCAAAACATACTAAACTAGTGCAATTAATGCAAAAGTTCGTGCCACGAAGTCGCATTGTAAGTTTTCGCAACCAACGCACCTGATCCACCCCATTCGACCCTAAACTCATTTTTTTGTGTGTTTCATAGTGTTTGGGTGCATTTGGGATCGTTTCGTAACTGCATGAAACATGGTGCAAAGTAGGGTGAACTGGTGCAATTAATGCTAAAGTTCGTGCCACGAAGTGACGTCACAATTTTTTGCAACGAATGCACCCAATCCACCCCATTGGAACTTTGTAGTATTTTGGTGCATTTGGGATCGTTTCATAACTGCATGAAACTCGGTGCAAAACTCGGTGAACTGGTACAATTAATGCAAAAGTTCGTGCCACGAAGTCACGTCGGGATTTTTTGCAACGGACACACCCAATCCACCCAATTGGACCCTAAGATAATGTTTCGGTATGTTTCATAGTATTTGGGTGCATTTGGGATCGTTTCGTAACTTCATGAAACTTGGTGCAAAACATACGGAACTGGTGCAATTAATGCAAAAGTTCGTGCCACGAAGTCATGTTGTAATTTTTCCCAACAAACGCACCTGATCCACCCCGTTGGACCAAAAACTCATGTTTTGGTGTGTTTCATAGAGTTTGGGTGCATTTGGGATCATTTCGTAACTGCACGAAACTCGGTGCAAAAGGGGGTGAACTGGTGCAATTAATGCAAAAGTTCGTTCCATGAAGTGATGCCGGGATTTTTCGCAACGGACGCACCAAATCCACGCCATTGGACCCTAAACTAATGATTCGGTCTGTTTTGTTGTATTTGGGTGCGTTTGGGATCGTTTCGTAACTGCATGAAACTTGTTGCAAAACATACTAAACTGGTTCAATTCTTATAGAAGTTCGTACCACGAAGTCACGACGTCATTTTTCACAACGAACGAACCCGATCCACCCCATTGGACCCTAAACTAATGTTTCGGTCCGTTTCGTAGTATTTGGGTGCATTTGGGATCGTTTCGTAACTGCATGAAACTTGTTGCCAAACATACTGAGCTGGTGCAATTAATACATAAGTTCGTGCCACGAAGTCACGTTGCAATTTTTCGCAACGAACGCACCTAATCCACCACATTGTTAACTAAACTCATGTTTTGGTGTGTTTCATTGTGTTTGGGTTCATTCGGGATCGTTTCATAACTGCATGAAACTCGGTGCAAACCGGGGTGAACTGGTGCAATTAATGCAAAAGTTCGTGCCACGAAGTCACGTCGGGATTTTTCACAACGGACACACCCAATCCACCCCATTGGACCTTTGTAATATTTTGGTGCATTTGGGATCGTTTCGTAACTGCATAAAACTTGTTGCAAAACATACTGAACTGGGGCAATTAATGCAAAAGTTCGTGCCACGAAGCCACGTTGTAATTTTTCCCAACAAACGCACCTGATCCACCCCATTGGACCCTAAACTCATGTTTTGGTGCATTTCATAGTGTTTGGGTGCATTTGGGATCGTTTCGTAACTGCATGAAACTTGTTGCAAAACATACTAAACTAGTGCAATTAATGCAAAAGTTCGTGCCACGAAGTCGCATTGTAAGTTTTCGCAACCAACGCACCTGATCCACCCCATTCGACCCTAAACTCATTTTTTTGTGTGTTTCATAGTGTTTGGGTGCATTTGGGATCGTTTCGTAACTGCATGAAACTCGGTGCAAAATAGGGTGAACAAGTGCAATTAATGCTAAAGTTCGTGCCACGAAGTGATGTCGCAATTTTTTACAACGAATGCACTCAATCCACCCCATTGGACCTTTGTAGTATTTTGGTGCATTTGGGATCGTTTCGTAACTGCATGAAACTCGGTGCAAAACTCAGTGAACTGGTGCAATTAATGCAAAAGTTCGTGCCACGAAGTCACGTCGGGATTTTTTGCAACGGACACACCCAATCCACCCAATTGGACCCTAAGATAATGTTTCGGTATGTTTCATAGTATTTGGGTGCATTTGGGATCGTTTCGTAACTTCATGAAACTTGGTGCAAAACATACCGAACTGGTGCAATTAATGCAAAAGTTCGTGCCACGAAGTCATGTTGTAATTTTTCCCAACAAACGCACCTGATCCACCCCAGTTGGACCAAAAACTCATGTTTTGGTGTGTTTCATAGAGTTTGGGTGCATTTGGGATCATTTCGTAACTGCATGAAACTCGGTGCAAAAGGGGGTGAACTGGTGCAATTTAATGCAAAAGTTCGTTTCATGAAGTGATGTCGGGATTTTTCGCAACGGACGCACCAAATCCACCCCATTGGACCCTAAACTAATGATTCGGTCTGTTTTGTTGTATTTGGGTGCGTTTGGGATCGTTTCGTAACTGCATGAAACTTGTTGCAAAACATACTAAACTGGTTCAATTCTTATAGAAGTTCGTACCACGAAGTCACGACGTCATTTTTCACAACAAACGAACCCGATCCACCCCATTGGACCCTAAACTAATGTTTCGGTCCGTTTCGTAGTATTTGGGTGCATTTGGGATCGTTTAGTAACTGCATGAAACTTGTTGCCAAACATACTGAGCTGGTGCAATTAATACATAAGTTCGTGCCACGAAGTCACGTTGCAATTTTTGGCAACGAACGCACGTAACCCACCACATTGTTAACTAAACTCATGTTTTGGTGTGTTTCATTGTGTTTGGGTGCATTCGGGATCGTTTCATAACTGCATGAAACTCGGTGCAAAACGGGGTGAACTGGTGCAATTAATGCAAAAGTTTGTTCCATGAAGTGATGTCGGGATTTTTTGCAACGGACGCACCAAATCCACCCCATTGGACCCTAAACTAATGATTCGGTCTGTTTTGTTGTATTTGGGTGCATTTGGGATCATTTCGTAACTGCATGAAACTTGTTGCAAAACATACTAAACTGGTTCAATTCTTACAAAAGTTCGTGCCACGAAGTCACGACGTCATTTTTCACAACGAACGAACCCGATCCACCCCATTGGACCCTAAACTAATGTTTCGGTCCGTTTCGTAGTATTTGGGTGCATTTGGGATCGTTTCGTAACTGCATGAAACTTGTTGCCAAACATACTGAGCTGGTGCAATTAATACATAAGTTCGTGCCACGAAGTCACGTTGCAATTTTTCGCAACGAACGCACGTAATCCACCACATTGTTAACTAAACTCATGTTTTGGTGTGTTTCATTGTGTTTGGGTGCATTCGGGATCGTTTCATAACTGCATGAAACTCGGTGCAAAACGGGGTGAACTGGTGCAATTAATGCAAAAGTTCGTGCCACGAAGTCACGTCGGGATTTTTCACAACGGACACACCCAATCCACCCCATTGGACCTTTGTCATATTTTGGTGCATTTGGGATCGTTTCGTAACTGCATGAAAATTGTTGCAAAACATACTGAACTGGTGCAATTAATGCAAAAGTTTTGCCACGAAGCCACGTTGTAATTTTTCCCAACAAACGCACCTGATCCACCCCATTGGACCCTAAACTCATGTTTTGGTGCATTTCATAGTGTTTGGGTGCATTTGGGATCGTTTCGTAACTGCATGAAACCTTGTTGCAAAACATACTAAACTGGTGCAATTAATGCAAAAGTTCGTGCCACGAAGTCGCATTGTAATTTTTCCCAACAAACGCACCTAATCCACCCCATGGGACCAAAAACTCATGTTTTGGTGTGTTTCATAGTGTTTGGGTGCATTTGGAATCATTTCGTAACTGCATGAAACTCGGTGCAATTAATGCAAAAGTTCGTTCCACGAAGTGACGTCGGGATTTTTCACAACGAACGCACCAAATCCACCCCATTGGACCCTAAACTAATGATTCGGTCCGTTCTGTTGTATTTGGGTGCGTTTGGGATCGTTTCGTAACTGCATGAAACTTGTTGCAAAACATACTAAACTGGTGCAATTAATGCAAAAGTTCGTGCCACGAAGTCGCATTGTAATTTTTCACAACCAACGCACCTGATCCACGCCATTCGACCCTAAACTCATGTTTTGGTGTGTTTCATAGAGTTTGGGTGCATTTGGGATCATTTCGTAACTGCATGAAACTCGGTGCAAAAGGGGGTGAACTGGTGCAATTAATGCAAAAGTTCGTTCCACGAAGTGACGTCGGGATTTTTCGCAACGAATGCACCAAATCCACCCCATTGGACCCTAAACTAATGATTCGGTCCGTTTTGTTGTATTTGGGTGCGTTTGGGATCGTTTCGTAACTGCATGAAACTTGTTGCAAAACATACTAAACTGGTTCAATTCTTGCAAAAGTTCGTGCCACGAAGTCACGACGTCATTTTTCACAACGAACACACCCGATCCGCCCCATTGGACAGTAAACTAATGTTTCGGTCCATTTCGTAGTATTTGGGTGCATTTGGGATCGTTTCGTAACTGCATTAAACATGTTGCCAAAAATACTGAGCTGGTGCAATTAATACATAAGTTCGTGCCACGAAGTCACGTTGCAATTTTTCGCAACGAACGCACCTAATCCACCACATTGTTAACTAAACTCATGTTTTGGTGTGTTTCATTGTGTTTGGGTGCATTCGGGATCGTTTCATAACTGCATGAAACTCGGTGCAAAACGGGGTGAACTGGTGCAATTAATGCAAAAGTTCGTGCCACGAAGTCACGTCGGGATTTTTCACAACGGACACACCCAATCCACCCCATTGGACCTTTGTCATATTTTGGTGCATTTGGGATCGTTTCGTAACTGCATGAAAATTGTTGCAAAACATACTGAACTGGTGCAATTAATGCAAAAGTTTGTGCCACGAAGCCACGTTGTAATTTTTCCCAACAAACGCACCTGATCCACCCCATTGGACCCTAAACTCATGTTTTGGTGCATTTCATAGTGTTTGGGTGCATTTGGGATCGTTTCGTAACTGCATGAAACTTGTTGCAAAACATACTAAACTAGTGCAATTAATGCAAAAGTTCGTGCCACGAAGTCGCATTGTAAGTTTTCGCAACCAACGCACCTGATCCACCCCATTCGACCCTAAACTCATTTTTTTGTGTGTTTCATAGTGTTTGGGTGCATTTGGGATCGTTTCGTAACTGCATGTAAACTCGGTGCAAAATAGGGTGAACTGGTGCAATTAATGCTAAAGTTCGTGCCACGAAGTGACGTCGCAATTTTTTGCAACGAATGCACCCAATCCACCCCATTGGACCTTTGTATTATTTTGGTGCATTTGGGATCGTTTCGTAACTGCATGAAACTCGGTGCAAAACTCGGTGAACTGGTGCAATTAATGCAAAAGTTCGTGCCACGAAGTCACTTCGGGATTTTTTGCAACAGACACACCCAATCCACCCAATTGGACCCTAAGATAATGTTTCGGTATGTTTCATAGTATTTGGGTGCATTTGGGATCGTTTCGTAACTTCATGAAACTTGGTGCAAAACATACGGAACTGGTGCAATTAATGCAAAAGTTCGTGCCACGAAGTCATGTTGTAATTTTTCCCAACAAACGCACCTGATCCACCCCATTGGACCAAAACTCATGTTTCGGTGTGTTTCATAGAGTTTGGGTGCATTTGGGATCATTTCGTAACTGCATGAAACTCGGTGCAAAAAAACTGGTGCAATTAATGCAAAAGTTCGTGCCACGAAGTCATGTTGTTTTTCCAACAAACGCACCATCCACCCCATTGGACCAAAAACTCATGTTTCGGTGTTTCATAGAGTTTGGGTGCATTTGGGATCATTTCGTAACTGCATGAAACTCGGTTGCAAAATGAACTGGTGCAATTAATGCAAAAGTTCGTGCCACGAAGTCATGTTGTAAATTTTCCAACAAAGCACCTGATCCACCCCATTGGACCAAAAACTCATGTTTTGGTGTTTCATAGAGTTTGGGTGCATTTGGGATCATTTCGTAACTGCATGAAACTCGGTGCAAAAGGTGGTGAACTGGTGCAATTATGCAAAAGTTCATTCCATGAAGTGATGTCGGGATTTTTCGCAACGGACGCACCAAATCCACCCCATTGGACCCTAAACTAATGATTCGGTCTGTTTTGTTGTATTTGGGTGCGTTTGGGATCGTTTCGTAACTGCATGAAACTTGTTGCAAAACATACTAAACTGGTTCAATTCTTACAAAAGTTCGTGCCACGAAGTCACGACGTCATTTTTCACAACGAACGAACCCGATCCACCCCATTGGACCCTAAACTAATGTTTTGGTCCGTTTCGTACTATTTGGGTGCATTTGGGATCGTTTCGTAACTGCATGAAACTTGTTGCCAAACATACTGAGCTGGTGCAATTAATACATAAGTTCGTGCCACGAAGTCACGTTGCAATTTTTCGCAACGAACGCACGTAATCCACCACATTGTTAACTAAACTCATGTTTTGGTGTGTTTCATTGTGTTTGGGTGCATTCGGGATCGTTTCATAACTGCATGAAACTCGGTGCAAAACGGGGTGAACTGGTGCAATTAATGCAAAAGTTCGTGCCACGAAGTCACGTCGGGATTTTTCACAATGGACACACCCAATCCACCCCATTGGACCTTTGTCATATTTTGGTGCATTTGGGATCGTTTCGTAACTGCATGAAAATTGTTGCAAAACATACTGAACTGGTGCAATTAATGCAAAAGTTTTTGCCACGAAGCCACGTTGTAATTTTTCCCAACAAACGCACCTGATCCACCCCATTGGACCCTAAACTCATGTTTTGGTGCATTTCATAGTGTTTGGGTGCATTTGGGATCGTTTCGTAACTGCATGAAACTTGTTGCAAAACATACTAAACTGGTGCAATTAATGCAAAAGTTCGTGCCACGAAGTCGCATTGTAATTTTTCCCAACAAACGCACCTAATCCACCCCATGGGACCAAAAACTCATGTTTTGGTGTGTTTCATAGTGTTTGGGTGCATTTGGAATCATTTCGTAACTGCATGAAACTCGGTGCAATTAATGCAAAAGTTCGTTCCACGAAGTGACGTCGGGATTTTTCACAACGAACGCACCAAATCCACCCCATTGGACCCTAAACTAATGATTCGGTCCGTTCTGTTGTATTTGGGTGCGTTTGGGATCGTTTCGTAACTGCATGAAACTTGTTGCAAAACATACTAAACTGGTGCAATTAATGCAAAAGTTCGTGCCACGAAGTCGCATTGTAATTTTTCACAACCAACGCACCTGATCCACGCCATTCGACCCTAAACTCATGTTTTGGTGTGTTTCATAGAGTTTGGGTGCATTTGGGATCATTTCGTAACTGCATGAAACTCGGTGCAAAAGGGGGTGAACTGGTGCAATTAATGCAAAAGTTCGTTCCACGAAGTGACGTCGGGATTTTTCGCAACGAATGCACCAAATCCAACCCATTGGACCCTAAACTAATGATTCGGTCCGTTTTGTTGTATTTGGGTGCGTTTGGGATCGTTTCGTAACTGCATGAAACTTGTTGCAAAACATACTAAACTGGTTCAATTCTTGCAAAAGTTCGTGCCACGAAGTCACGACGTCATTTTTCACAACGAACACACCCGATCCGCCCCATTGGACAGTAAACTAATGTTTCGGTCCATTTCGTAGTATTTGGGTGCATTTGGGATCGTTTCGTAACTGCATTAAACATTGTTGCCAAACATACTGAGCTGGTGCAATTAATACATAAGTTCGTGCCACGAAGTCACGTTGCAATTTTTCGCAACGAACGCACCTTAATCCACCACATTGTTAACTAAACTCATGTTTTGGTGTGTTTCATTGTGTTTGGGTTCATTCGGGATCGTTTCATAACTGCATGAAACTCGGTGCAAAACGGGGTGAACTGGTGCAATTAATGCAAAAGTTCGTGCCACGAAGTCACGTCGGGATTTTTCACAACTGGACACACCCAATCCACCCCATTGGACCTTTGTAATATTTTGGTGCATTTGGGATCGTTTCGTAACTGCATAAAACTTGTTGCAAAACATACTGAACTGGGGCAATTAATGCAAAAAGTTCTTGCCACGAAGCCACGTTGTAATTTTTCCCAACAAACGCACCTGATCCACCCCATTGGACCCTAAACTCATGTTTTGGTGCATTTCATAGTGTTTGGGTGCATTTGGGATCGTTTCGTAACTGCATGAAACTTGTTGCAAAACATACTAAACTAGGTTGCAATTAATGCAAAGTTCGTGCCACCGCCGTCGCATTGTAATGTTTCGCAACCACCGCATGGCATCCACCCATCGACCCTACCCTCATTTTTTGGTTTGTTTCATAGTGTTTGGGTGCATTGGGATGTTTCCTAACTGATGAACGTGCAAATGTCTGGTGCAATAGTCTAAAGTTGTGCACGAAGTGACGTCGCCACCCCCCATCCACCCCATTTGTAATTCATTTCGTAACTGCATGAAATCGGTGCAAAATCGGTGAAGGTGCAATTAATGCAAAAGTTCGTGCCACGAAGTCACTTCGGGATTTTTGCAAAAACACCCAATCCACCCATTGGACCCTAGATAATGTTTCGGTATGTTTCATAGTATTTGGGTGCATTTGGGATCGTTTCGTAACTTCATGAAACTTGGTGCAAAACATACGGAACTGGTGCAATTAATGCAAAAGTTCGTGCCACGAAGTCATGTTGTAATTTTTCCCAACAAACGCACCTGATCCACCCCATTGGACCAAAAACTCATGTTTCGGTGTGTTTCATAGAGTTTGGGTGCATTTGGGATCATTTCGTAACTGCATGAAACTCGGTGCAAAAGGGGGTGAACTGGTGCAATTAATGCAAAGTTCGTGCCACGAAGTCATGTTGTTTTCCAACAAACGCACCTGATCCACCCCATTGGACCAAAACTCATGTTTTGGTTGTTTCATAGAGTTTGGGTGCATTTGGGATCATTTCGTAACTGCATGAAACTCGGTGCAAAAGGTGGTGAACTGGTGCAATTAATGCAAAAGTTCGTTCCATGAAGTGATGTCGGGATTTTTCGCAACGGACGCACCAAATCCACCCCATTGGACCCTAAACTAATGATTCGGTCCTGTTTTGTTGTATTTGGGTGCGTTTGGGATCGTTTCGTAACTGCATGAAACTTGTTGCAAAACATACTAAACTGGTTCAATTCTTACAAAAGTTCGTGCCACGAAGTCACGACGTCATTTTTCACAACGAACGAACCCGATCCACCCCATTGGACCCTAAACTAATGTTTTGGTCCGTTTCGTAGTATTTGGGTGCATTTGGGATCGTTTCGTAACTGCATGAAACTTGTTGCCAAACATACTGAGCTGGTGCAATTAATACATAAGTTCGTGCCACGAAGTCACGTTGCAATTTTTCGCAACGAACGCACGTAATCCACCACATTGTTAACTAAACTCATGTTTTGGTGTGTTTCATTGTGTTTGGGTGCATTCGGGATCGTTTCATAACTGCATGAAACTCGGTGCAAAACGGGGTGAACTGGTGCAATTAATGCAAAAGTTCGTGCCACGAAGTCACGTCGGGATTTTTCACAATGGACACACCCAATCCACCCCATTGGACCTTTGTCATATTTTGGTGCATTTGGGATCGTTTCGTAACTGCATGAAAATTGTTGCAAAACATACTGAACTGGTGCAATTAATGCAAAAGTTTTTGCCACGAAGCCACGTTGTAATTTTTCCCAACAAACGCACCTGATCCACCCCATTGGACCCTAAACTCATGTTTTGGTGCATTTCATAGTGTTTGGGTGCATTTGGGATCGTTTCGTAACTGCATGAAACTTGTTGCAAAACATACTAAACTGGTGCAATTAATGCAAAAGTTCGTGCCACGAAGTCGCATTGTAATTTTTCCCAACAAACGCACCTAATCCACCCCATGGGACCAAAAACTCATGTTTTGGTGTGTTTCATAGTGTTTGGGTGCATTTGGAATCATTTCGTAACTGCATGAAACTCGGTGCAATTAATGCAAAAGTTCGTTCCACGAAGTGACGTCGGGATTTTTCACAACGAACGCACCAAATCCACCCCATTGGACCCTAAACTAATGATTCGGTCCGTTCTGTTGTATTTGGGTGCGTTTGGGATCGTTTCGTAACTGCATGAAACTTGTTGCAAAACATACTAAACTGGTGCAATTAATGCAAAAGTTCGTGCCACGAAGTCGCATTGTAATTTTTCACAACCAACGCACCTGATCCACGCCATTCGACCCTAAACTCATGTTTTGGTGTGTTTCATAGAGTTTGGGTGCATTTGGGATCATTTCGTAACTGCATGAAACTCGGTGCAAAAGGGGGTGAACTGGTGCAATTAATGCAAAAGTTCGTTCCACGAAGTGACGTCGGGATTTTTTCGCAACGAATGCACCAAATCCAACCCATTGGACCCTAAACTAATGATTCGGTCCGTTTTGTTGTATTTGGGTGCGTTTGGGATCGTTTCGTAACTGCATGAAACTTGTTGCAAAACATACTAAACTGGGTTCAATTCTTGCAAAAGTTCGTGCCACGAAGTCACGACGTCATTTTTCACAACGAACACACCCGATCCGCCCCATTGGACAGTAAACTAATGTTTCGGTCCATTTCGTAGTATTTGGGTGCATTTGGGATCGTTTCGTAACTGCATTTAAACTTGTTGCCAAACATACTGAGCTGGTGCAATTAATACATAAGTTCGTGCCACGAAGT
>NW_024376433.1:0-59187 GCF_016808335.1 Panicum virgatum
GGGCCGAACTAGTCCAAAAGTTCGTTGCCACGAAGTCGCGTCGGAATTTTTTTCAACAAACGCGCCCGATCCACCCCATTGGACCCTAAACTGATGTTTTGGTGCGTTTCGTACTATTTGGGTGCATTCGGGACCGTTTGGTAGCCATACGAAACTCGTTGCAAAACGGGCCGAACTAGTGCAAAAGTTCGTGCCGTGAGGGTCATGTCGGAATTATTCGCAACGAATGCACCCGATCCACCCCATTGGACACTAAACTGATGTTTTGGTGCGTTTCGAACTATTTGAGTGCATTCGGGACCGTTTGGTTGCCTTACGAAACTCGGTGCAAAACGGGCCGAACTAGTGCAAAAGTTCGTGCCACGAGGTCGCGTCGGGAGTTTTTCACAACGAACACACCCGATCCACCCCATTGCACCCTAAACTGACATTTTTGGTGCGTTCGTATTATTTGGGTGCATTCGGGACCGTTTGGATGTCTTACGAAAACTCGGCGCAAACGGGCCAAAACTAGTGCAATAGTTTGTGCCGTGAGGTCGCGTCGAAATTATTCGCAACGAACGCACCCGATCCTCCCCATTGGACCCTAAACTGATGTTTTGGTGTGTTTCGTACTATTTGGGTGCATTCGGGACCGTTTGGATGCCTTACAAACTCGGTGCAAAACGGGCCGAACTAGTGCAAAAGTTAGTGCCACGAAGTCACGAAGGAATTTTTCGTAACGAACACACTTGATCTGCCCCATTGGACCCTGAACTGATGTTCTGGTGCATTTCATACTATTTGGGTGCATTCGGGACCGTTTGGTTACTTTACGAAACTCGGTGCAAACGGGCCGAACTAGTCCAAAAGTTCGTGCCACGAAGTCGCGTCGGAATTTTTTTCAACAAACGCGCCCGATCCACCCCATTGGACCCTAAACTGATGTTTTGGTGCGTTTCGTACTATTTGGGTGCATTCGGGACCGTTTGGTAGCCATACGAAACTCGTTGCAAAACGGGCCGAACTAGTGCAAAAGTTCGTGCCGTGAGGTCATGTCGGAATTATTCGCAACGAATGCACCCGATCCACCCCATTGGACACTAAACTGATGTTTTGGTGCGTTTCGAACTATTTGAGTGCATTCGGGACCGTTTGGTTGCCTTACGAAACTCGGTGCAAAACGGGCCGAACTAGTGCAAAAGTTCGTGCCACGAGGTCGCGTCGGAGTTTTTCACAACGAACGCACCCGATCCACCCCATTGGACCCTAAACTGATATTTTGGTGCGTTTCGTATTATTTGGGTGCATTCGGGACCGTTTGGATGTCTTACGAAACTCGGCGCAAAACGGGCAAAACTAGTGCAATAGTTTGTGCCGTGATGGTCGCGTCGAAATTATTCGCAACGAACGCACCCGATCCTCCCCATTGGACCCTAAACTGATGTTTTGGTGCGTTTCGTACTATTTGGGTGCATTCGGGACCGTTTGGATGCCTTACAAAACTCGGTTGCAAAACGGGCCGAACTAGTGCAAAAGTTAGTGCCACGAAGTCACGAAGGAATTTTTCGTAACGAACACACTCGATCTGCCCCATTGGACCCTGAACTGATGTTCTGGTGCATTTCATACTATTTGGGTGCATTCGGGACCGTTTGGTTACTTTACGAAACTCGGTGCAAAACGGGCCGAACTAGTCCAAAAGTTCGTGCCACGAAGTCGCGTCGGAATTTTTTTCAACAAACGCGCCCGATCCACCCCATTGGACCCTAAACTGATGTTTTGGTGCGTTTCGTACTATTTGGGTGCATTCGGGACCGTTTGGTAGCCATACGAAACTCGTTGCAAAACGGGCCGAACTAGTGCAAAAGTTCGTGCCGTGAGGTCATGTCGGAATTATTCGCAACGAATGCACCCGATCCACCCCATTGGACACTAAACTGATGTTTTGGTGCGTTTCGAACTATTTGGGTGCATTCGGGGCTGTTTGGTTGCCTTACGAAACTCGGTGCAAAACAGGCCGAACTAGTGCAAAAGTTCGTGCCACGAGGTCGCGTCGGAGTTTTTCACAACGAACGCACCCGATCCACCCCATTGGACCCTAAACTGACATTT
This sequence comes from Panicum virgatum, assembly GCF_016808335.1. Classification (NCBI taxonomy): domain Eukaryota; kingdom Viridiplantae; phylum Streptophyta; class Magnoliopsida; order Poales; family Poaceae; genus Panicum; species Panicum virgatum. The sequence goes on from NW_024376433.1 coordinate 2,095, forward strand.
TGGTGCGTTTCGTATTATTTGGGTGCATTCGGGACCGTTTGGATGTCTTACGAAACTCGGCGCAAAACGGGCAAAACTAGTGCAATAGTTTGTGCCGTGAGGTCGCGTCGAAATTATTCGCAACGAACGCACCCGATCCTCCCCATTGGACCCTAAACTGATGTTTTGGTGCGTTTCGTACTATTTGGGTGCATTCGGGACCGTTTGGATGCCTTACAAAACTCGGTGCAAAACGGGCCGAACTAGTGCAAAAGTTAGTGCCACGAAGTCACGAAGGAATTTTTCGTAACGAACACACTCGATCTGCCCCATTGGACCCTGAACTGATGTTCTGGTGCATTTCATACTATTTGGGTGCATTCGGGACCGTTTGGTTACTTTACGAAACTCGGTGCAAAACGGGCCGAACTAGTCCAAAAGTTCGTGCCACGAAGTCGCGTCGGAATTTTTTTCAACAAACGCGCCCGATCCACCCCATTGGACCCTAAACTGATGTTTTGGTGCGTTTCGTACTATTTGGGTGCATTCGGGACCGTTTGGTAGCCATACGAAACTCGTTGCAAAACGGGCCGAACTAGTGCAAAAGTTCGTGCCGTGAGGTCATGTCGGAATTATTCGCAACGAATGCACCCGATCCACCCCATTGGACACTAAACTGATGTTTTGGTGCGTTTCGAACCTATTTGGGTGCATTCGGGGCTGTTTGGTTGCCTTACGAAACTCGGTGCAAAACAGGGCCGAACTAGTGCAAAAGTTCGTGCCACGAGGTCGCGTCGGAGTTTTTCACAACGAACGCACCCGATCCACCCCATTGGACCCTAAACTGACATTTTGGTGCGTTTCGTATTATTTGGGTGCATTCGGGACCGTTTGGATGTCTTACGAAACTCGGCGCAAAACGGGCAAAACTAGTGCAATAGTTTGTGCCGTGAGGTCGCGTCGAAATTATTCGCAACGAACGCACCCGATCCTCCCCATTGGACCCTAAACTGATGTTTTGGTGCGTTCGTACTATTTGGGTGCATTCGGGACCGTTTGGATGCCTTACAAAACTCGGTGCAAAACGGGCCGAACTAGTGCAAAAGTTAGTGCCACGAAGTCACGAAGGAATTTTTCGTAACGAACACACTCGATCTGCCCCATTGGACCCTGAACTGATGTTCTGGTGCATTTCATACTATTTGGGTGCATTCGGGACCGTTTGGTTACTTTACGAAACTCGGTGCAAAACGGGCCGAACTAGTCCAAAAGTTCGTGCCACGAAGTCGCGTCGGAATTTTTTTCAACAAACGCGCCCGATCCACCCCATTGGACCCTAAACTGATGTTTTGGTGCATTTCGTACTATTTGGGTGCATTCGGGACCGTTTGGTAGCCATACGAAACTCGTTGCAAAACGGGCCGAACTAGTGCAAAAGTTCGTGCCGTGAGGTCATGTCGGAATTATTCGCAACGAATGCACCCGATCCACCCCATTGGACACTAAACTGATGTTTTGGTGCGTTTCGAACTATTTGGGTGCATTCGGGGACTGTTTGGTTGCCTTACGAAACTCGGTGCAAAACAGGACGAACTAGTGCAAAAGTTCGTGCCACGAGGTCGCGTCGGATTTTTTCACAACGAACGCACCCGATCCACCCCATTGGACCCTAAACTGACATTTTGGTGCGTTTCGTATTATTTGGGTGCATTCGGGACCGTTTGGATGTCTTACGAAACTCGGCGCAAAACGGGCAAAACTAGTGCAATAGTTTGTGCCGTGAGGTCGCGTCGAAATTATTCGCAACGAACGCACCCGATCCTCCCCATTGGACCCTAAACTGATGTTTTGGTGCGTTTCGTACTATTTGGGTGCATTCGGGACCGTTTGGATGCCTTACAAAACTCGGTGCAAAACGGGCCGAACTAGTGCAAAAGTTAGTGCCACGAAGTCACGAAGGAATTTTTCGTAACGAACACACTCGATCTGCCCCATTGGACCCTGAACTGATGTTCTGGTGCATTTCATACTATTTGGGTGCATTCGGGACCGTTTGGTTACTTTACGAAACTCGGTGCAAAACGGGCCGAACTAGTCCAAAAGTTCGTGCCACGAAGTCGCGTCGGAATTTTTTTCAACAAACGCGCCCGATCCACCCCATTGGACCCTAAACTGATGTTTTGGTGCGTTTCGTACTATTTGGGTGCATTCGGGACCGTTTGGTAGCCATACGAAACTCGTTGCAAAACGGGCCGAACTAGTGCAAAAGTTCGTGCCGTGAGGTCATGTCGGAATTATTCGCAACGAATGCACCCGATCCACCCCATTGGACACTAAACTGATGTTTTGGTGCGTTTCGAACTATTTGGGTGCATTCGGGGCTGTTTGGTTGCCTTACGAAACTCGGTGCAAAACAGGACTAGTGCAAAAGTTCGTGCCACGAAGTCGCGTCGGAATTTTTTGCAACGAACGCACCGGATCCACCCCATTGGACCCTAAACTGATGTTTTGGTGCATTTCATACTATTTGGGTGCATTCGGGACTGTTTGGTTGCCTTTACGAAATTCGGTGCAAAACGGGCCGAACTATTCCAAAAGTTCGTGCCACAATGGTCGCGTCGGAATTATTCGCAACAAACGCACCCGGTCGACCCCATTGGACCATAAACTGGCGTTTTGGTGCGTTTCGTACTATTTGGGTGAATTCGGGACCGTTTGGTTGCCTTACGAAACTCGGGGCAAAACGAGCCGAACTAGTGCAAAAGTTAGTGCCACGAAGTCACGACGGAATTTTTCGTAACGAACGCACTCGATCTGCCCCATTGGACCCTAAACTGATGTTCTGGTGCAATTTCGGACTATTTGGGTGCATTCGGGACCGTTTGGTTGCCTTACGAAACTCGGTGCAAAACGGGCCGAACTAGTGCAAAAGTTCGTGCCACAAACTTGCGTCGGAATTTTTCGCAATGAACGCACCCGATCCACCCCGTTGGACCTTAAACTGATGTTTTGTTGCGTTTCGTACTATTTGGGTGCATTCGGGACCGTTTGGTTGCCTTACGAAACTAGGTGCAAAACGGGCCGAACTATTGCAAAAGTTAGTGCCACGAAGTCACGACGGAATTTTTCGCAACAAACGCACCCGATCCACCCCATTAGACCCTAAACTAATGTTTTGGTGCGTTTCATACTACCTGAGTGCATTCGGGACCGTTTGGTTGCCTTACGAAACTCGGTGCAAAACGGGCCGAACTAGTGCAAAAGTTCGTGCCACGAGGTCGCATCGGAGTTTTTCACAACGAACGCACCCGATCCACCCCATTGGACCCTAAACTGACATTTTGGTGCGTTTCGTATTATTTGGGTGCATTCGGGACCGTTTGGATGTCTTATGAAACTCGGCGCAAAACGGGCAAAACTAGTGCAATAGTTTCGTGCAGTGAGGTCGCGTCGGAATTATTCGCAACAAACGCACCCGATCCTCCCCATTGGACCCTAAACTGAATGTTTTGGTGCGTTTCGTACTATTTGGGTGCATTCGGGACCGTTTGGATTGCCTTACAAAACTCGGTGCAAAACGGGCCGAACTAGTGCAAAAGTTAGTGCCACGAAGTCACGAAGGAATTTTTCGTAACGAACACACTCGATCTGCCCCATTGGACCCTGAACTGATGTTCTGGTGCATTTCATACTATTTGGGTGCATTCGGGACCGTTTGGTTACTTTACGAAACTCGGTGCAAAACGGGCCGAACTAGTCCAAAAGTTCGTGCCACAAAGTCGCGTCGGAATTTTTTTCAACAAACGCGCCCGATCCACCCCATTGGACCCTAAACTGATGTTTTGGTGCGTTTCGTACTATTTGGGTGCATTCGGGACCGTTTGGTAGCCATACGAAACTCGTTGCAAAACGGGCCGAACTAGTGCAAAAGTTCGTGCCGTGAGGTCATGTCGGAATTATTCGCAACGAATGCACCCGATCCACCCCATTGGACACTAAACTGATGTTTTGGTGCGTTTCGAACTATTTGGGTGCATTCGGGGCTGTTTGGTTGCCTTACGAAACTCGGTGCAAAACAGGACGAACTAGTGCAAAAGTTCGTGCCACGAGGTCGCGTCGGATTTTTTCACAACGAACACACCCGATCCACCCCATTGGACCCTAAACTGACATTTTGGTGCGTTTTGTATTATTTGGGTGCATTCGGGACCGTTTGGATGTCTTACGGAAACTCGGCGCAAAACGGGCAAAACTAGTGCAATAGTTTGTGCCGTGAAGGTCGCGTCGAAATTATTCGCAACGAACGCACCCGATCCTCCCCATTGGACCCTAAACTGATGTTTTGGTGCGTTTCATACTATTTGAGTGCATTCGGGACCGTTTGGATGCCTTACAAAACTCGGTGCAAAACGGGCCGAACTAGTGCAAAAGTTAGTGCCACGAAGTCACGAAGGAATTTTTCATAACGAACACACTCGATCTGCCCCATTGGACCCTGAACTGATGTTCTGGTGCATTTCATACTATTTGGGTGCATTCGGGACCGTTTGGTTACTTTACGAAACTCGGTGCAAAACGGGCCGAACTAGTCCAAAAGTTCGTGCCACGAAGTCGCGTCGGAATTTTTTCAACAAACGCGCCCGATCCTCCCCATTGGACCCTAAACTGATGTTTTGGTGCGTTTCGTACTATTTGGGTGCATTCGGGACCGTTTGGATGCCTTACAAAACTCGGTGCAAAACGGGCCGAACTAGTGCAAAAGTTAGTGCCACGAAGTCACGAAGGAATTTTTCGTAACGAACACACTCGATCTGCCCCATTGGACCCTGAACTGATGTTCTGGTGCATTTCATACTATTTGGGTGCATTCGGGACCGTTTGGTTACTTTACGAAACTCGGTGCAAAACGGGCCGAACTAGTCCAAAAGTTCGTGCCACGAAGTCGCGTCGGAATTTTTTTCAACAAACGCGCCCGATCCACCCCATTGGACCCTAAACTGATGTTTTGGTGCGTTTCGTACTATTTGGGTGCATTCGGGACCGTTTGGTAGCCATACGAAACTCGTTGCAAAACGGGCCGAACTAGTGCAAAAGTTCGTGCCGTGAGGTCATGTCGGAATTATTCGCAACGAATGCACCCGATCCACCCCATTGGACACTAAACTGATGTTTTGGTGCGTTTCGAACTATTTGGGTGCATTCGGGGCTGTTTGGTTGCCTTACGAAACTCGGTGCAAAACAGGACTAGTGCAAAAGTTCGTGCCACGAAGTCGCGTCGGAATTTTTTGCAACGAACGCACCGGATCCACCCCATTGGACCCTAAACTGATGTTTTGGTGCATTTCATACTATTTGGGTGCATTCGGGTACTGTTTGGTTGCCTTTACGAAATTCGGTGCAAAACGGGCCGAACTATTCCAAAAGTTCGTGCCACAAGGTCGCGTCGGAATTATTCGCAACAAACGCACCCGGTCGACCCCATTGGACCATAAACTGGCGTTTTGGTGCGTTTCGTACTATTTGGGTGAATTCGGGACCGTTTGGTTGCCTTACGAAACTCGGGGCAAAACGAGCCGAACTAGTGCAAAAGTTAGTGCCACGAAGTCACGACGGAATTTTTCGTAACGAACGCACTCGATCTACCCCATTGGACCCTAAACTGATGTTCTGGTGCATTTCGGACTATTTGGGTGCATTCGGGACCGTTTGGTTGCCTTACGAAACTCGGTGCAAAACGGGCCGAACTAGTGCAAAAGTTCGTGCCACAAACTTGCGTCGGAATTTTTCGCAATGAACGCACCCGATCCACCCCGTTGGACCTTAAACTGATGTTTTGTTGCGTTTCGTACTATTTGGGAGCATTCGGGACCGTTTGGTTGCCTTACGAAACTAGGTGCAAAACGGGCCGAACTATTGCAAAAGTTAGTGCCACGAAGTCACGACGGAATTTTTCGCAACAAACGCACCCGATCCACCCCATTAGACCCTAAACTAATGTTTTGGTGCGTTTCATACTACCTGAGTGCATTCGGGACCGTTTGGTTGCCTTACGAAACTCGGTGCAAAACGGGCCGAACTAGTGCAAAAGTTCGTGCCACGAGGTCGCATCGGAGTTTTTCACAACGAACGCACCCGATCCACCCCATTGGACCCTAAACTGACTATTTTGGTGCGTTTCGTATTATTTGGGTGCATTCGGGACCGTTTGGATGTCTTACGAAACTCGGCGCAAAACGGGCAAAACTAGTGCAATAGTTTGTGCCGTGAGGTCGCGTCGAAATTATTCGCAACGAACGCACCCGATCCTCCCCATTGGACCCTAAACTGATGTTTTGGTGCGTTTCGTACTATTTGGGTGCATTCGGGACCGTTTGGATGCCTTACAAAACTCGGTGCAAAACGGGCCGAACTAGTGCAAAAGTTAGTGCCACGAAGTCACGAAGGAATTTTTCGTAACGAACACACTCGATCTGCCCCATTGGACCCTGAACTGATGTTCTGGTGCATTTCATACTATTTGGGTGCATTCGGGACCGTTTGGTTACTTTACGAAACTCGGTGCAAAACGGGCCGAACTAGTCCAAAAGTTCGTGCCACGAAGTCGCGTCGGAATTTTTTTCAACAAACGCGCCCGATCCACCCCATTGGACCCTAAACTGATGTTTTGGTGCGTTTCAGTACTATTTGGGTGCATTCGGGACCGTTTGGTAGCCATACGAAACTCGTTGCAAAACGGGCCGAACTAGTGCAAAAGTTCGTGCCGTGAGGTCATGTCGGAATTATTCGCAACGAATGCACCCGATCCACCCCATTGGACACTAAACTGATGTTTTGGTGCGTTTCGAACTATTTGAGTGCATTCGGGACCTGTTTGGTTGCCTTACGAAACTCGGTGCAAAACGGGCCGAACTAGTGCAAAAGTTCGTGCCACGAGGTCGCGTCGGAGTTTTTCACAACGAACGCACCCGATCCACCCCATTGGACCCTAAACTGACATTTTGGTGCGTTTCGTATTATTTGGGTGCATTCGGGACCGTTTGGATGTCTTACGAAACTCGGCGCAAAACGGGCAACACTAGTGCAATAGTTTGTGCCGTGACGGTCGCGTCGAAATTATTCGCAACGAACGCACCCGATCCTCCCCATTGGACCCTAAACTGATGTTTTGGTGCGTTTCGTACTATTTGGGTGCATTCGGGACCGTTTGGATGCCTTACAAAACTCGGTGCAAAACGGGCCGAACTAGTGCAAAAGTTAGTGCCACGAAGTCACGAAGGAATTTTTCGTAACGAACACACTCGATCTGCCCCATTGGACCCTGAACTGATGTTCTGGTGCATTTCATACTATTTGGGTGCATTCGGGACCGTTTGGTTACTTTACGAAACTCGGTGCCAAAACGGGCCGAACTAGTCCAAAAGTTCGTGCCACGAAGTCGTGTCGGAATTTTTTTCAACAAACACGCCCGATCCACCCCATTGGACCCTAAACTGATGTTTTGGTGCGTTTCGTACTATTTGGGTGCATTCGGGACTGTTTGGTAGCCATACGAAACTCGTTGCAAAACGGGCCGAACTAGTGCAAAAGTTCGTGCCGTGAGGTCATGTCGGAATTATTCGCAACGAATGCACCCGATCCACCCCATTGGACACTAAACTGATGTTTTGGTGCGTTTCGAACCATTTGGGTGCATTCGGGGCTGTTTGGTTGCCTTACGAAACTCGGTGCAAAACGGGCCGAACTAGTGCAAAAGTTCGTGCCACGAGGTCGCGTCGGAGTTTTTCACAACGAACGCACCCGATCCACCCCATTGGACCCTAAACTGACATTTTGGTGCGTTTCGTATTATTTGGGTGCATTCGGGACCGTTTGGATGTCTTACGAAACTCGGCGCAAAACGGGCAAAACTAGTGCAATAGTTTGTGCCGTGAGGTCGCGTCGAAATTATTCGCAACGAACGCACCCGATCCTCCCCATTGGACCCTAAACTGATGTTTTGGTGCGTTTCGTACTATTTGGGTGCATTCGGGACCGTTTGGATGCCTTACAAAACTCGGTGCAAAACGGGCCGAACTAGTGCAAAAGTTAGTGCCACGAAGTCACGAAGGAATTTTTCGTAACGAACACACTCGATCTGCCCCATTGGACCCTGAACTGATGTTCTGGTGCATTTCATACTATTTGGGTGCATTTAGTTTGTGCCGTGAGGTCGCGTCGAAATTATTCGCAACGAACGCACCCGATCCTCCCCATTGGACCCTAAACTGATGTTTTGGTGCGTTTCGTACTATTTGGGTGCATTCGGGACCGTTTGGATGCCTTACAAAACTCGGTGCAAAACGGGCCGAACTAGTGCAAAAGTTAGTGCCACGAAGTCACGAACGAATTTTTCGTAACGAACACACTCGATCTGCCCCATTGGACCCTAAACTGATGTTCTGGTGCATTTCGTACTATTTGGGTGCATTCGGGACCGTTTGGTTACTTTACGAAACTCGGTGCAAAACGGGCCGAACTAGTCCAAAAGTTCGTGCCACGAAGTCGCGTCGGAATTTTTTTCAACAAACGCGCCCGATCCACCCCATTGGACCCTAAACTGATGTTTTGGTGCGTTTCGTACTATTTGGGTGCATTCGGGACCGTTTGGTAGCCATACGAAACTCGGTGCAAAACGGGCCGAACTAGTGCAAAAGTTCGTGCCGTGAGGTCATGACGGAATTATTCGCAACGAATGCACCGGATCCACCCCATTAGACACTAAACTGATGTTTTGGTGCGTTTCGAACTATTTGGGTGCATTTGGGGCTGTTTGGTTGCCTTACGAAACTTGGTGCAAAACAGGACTAGTGCAAAAGTTCGTGCCACGAAGTCGCGTCGGAATTTTTCGCAACGAACGCACCGGATCCACCCCATTGGACCCTAAACTGATGTTTTGGTGCATTTCAGACTATTTGGGTGCATTCGGGACTGTTTGGTTGCCTTACGAAACTCGGCGCAAAACGGGCAAAACTAGTGCAATAGTTTGTGCCGTGAGGTCGCGTCGAAATTATTCGCAACGAACGCACCCGATCCTCCCCATTGGACCCTAAACTGATGTTTTGGTGCGTTTCGTACTATTTGGGTGCATTCGGGACCGTTTGGATGCCTTACAAAACTCGGTGCAAAACGGGCCGAACTAGTGCAAAAGTTAGTGCCACGAAGTCACGAAGGAATTTTTCGTAACAAACACACTCGATCTGCCCCATTGGACCCTGAACTGATGTTCTGGTGCATTTCATACTATTTGGGTGCATTCGGGACCGTTTGGTTACTTTACGAAACTCGGTGCAAAACGGGCCGAACTAGTCCAAAAGTTCGTGCCACGAAGTCGCGTCGGAATTTTTTTCAACAAACGCGCCCTGATCCACCCCATTGGACCCTAAACTGATGTTTTGGTGCGTTTCGTACTATTTGGGTGCATTCGGGACCGTTTGGTAGCCATACGAAACTCGTTGCAAAACGGGCCGAACTAGTGCAAAAGTTCGTGCCGTGAGGTCATGTCGGAATTATTCGCAACGAATGCACCCGATCCACCCCATTGGACACTAAACTGATGTTTTGGTGCGTTTCGAACTATTTGAGTGCATTCGGGACCGTTTGGTTGCCTTACGAAACTCGGTGCAAAACGGGCCGAACTAGTGCAAAAGTTCGTGCCACGAGGTCGCGTCGGAGTTTTTCACAACGAACGCACCCGATCCACCCCATTGGACCCTAAACTGACATTTTGGTGCGTTTCGTATTATTTGGGTGCATTCGGGACCGTTTGGATGTCTTACGAAACTCGGCGCAAAACGGGCAAAACTAGTGCAATAGTTTGTGCCGTGAGGTCGCGTCGAAATTATTCGCAACGAACGCACCCGATCCTCCCCATTGGACCCTAAACTGATGTTTTGGTGCGTTTCGTACTATTTGGGTGCATTCGGGACCGTTTGGATGCCTTACAAAACTCGGTGCAAAACGGGCCGAACTAGTGCAAAAGTTAGTGCCACGAAGTCACGAAGGAATTTTTCGTAACGAACACACTCGATCTGCCCCATTGGACCCTGAACTGATGTTCTGGTGCATATCATACTATTTGGGTGCATTCGGGACCGTTTGGTTACTTTACGAAACTCGGTGCAAAACGGGCCGAACTAGTCCAAAAGTTCGTGCCACGAAGTCGCGTCGGAATTTTTTTCAACAAACGCGCCCGATCCACCCCATTGGACCCTAAACTGATGTGTTGGTGCGTTTCGTACTATTTGGGTGCATTCGGGACCGTTTGGTAGCCATACGAAACTCGTTGCAAAACGGGCCGAACTAGTGCAAAAGTTCGTGCCGTGAGGTCATGTCGGAATTATTCGCAACGAATGCACCCGATCCACCCCATTGGACACGAAACTGATGTTTTGGTGGGTTTCGAACTATTTGGGTGCATTCGGGGCTGTTTGGTTGCCTTACGAAACTCGGTGCAAAACAGGACTAGTGCAAAAGTTCGTGCCACGAAGTCGCGTCGGAATTTTTTGCAACGAACGCACCGGATCCACCCCATTGGACCCTAAATTGATGTTTTGGTGCATTTCATACTATTTGGGTGCATTCGGGTCTGTTTGGTTGCCTTTACGAAATTCGGTGCAAAACGGGCCGAACTATTCCAAAAGTTCGTGCCACAAGGTCGCGTCGGAATTATTCGCAACAAACGCACCCGGTCGACCCCATTGGACCATAAACTGGCGTTTTGGTGCGTTTCGTACTATTTGGGTGAATTCGGGACCGTTTGGTTGCCTTACGAAACTCGGGGCAAAACGAGCCGAACTAGTGCAAAAGTTAGTGCCACGAAGTCACGACAGAATTTTTCGTAACGAACGCACTCGATCTGCCCCATTGGACCCTAAACTGATGTTCTGGTGCATTTCGGACTATTTGGGTGCATTCGGGACCGTTTGGTTGCCTTACGAAACTCGGTGCAAAACGGGCCGAACTAGTGCAAAAGTTCTGCCACAAACTTGCGTCGGAATTTTTCGCAATGAACGCACCGATCCACCCCGTGGGACCTTAAACTGATGTTTGTTGCGTTTCGTACTATTTGGGAGCATTCGGGACCGTTTGGTTGCCTTACGAAACTAGGTTCAAAACGGGCCGAACTATTGCAAAAAGTTAGTGCCACGAAGTCACGACGGAATTTTTCGCAACCAAACGCACCCGATCCACTGATGAGGACACCACGAGTACCATCTACACAGCAGCACCTTCTCTAGCGTCTCCAGATGCACCTCCACCCCAGGCGCCACCTTCTGGGCCAATCACTCGGGCCCGTGCAAGAGAATTGAACTTCGTCATGCTACTGAAGAATGAAGGCCCAGAAGAATAGAAGCTGCCCAACAGAGGCCTTGTGTGGGCGCCTAGGGTTGCGCCCTCCCCTTTGCCCTGGACACCAGGGGCGGCGCCCATCTCCTGGCGCCCTTCCCTAGGGGCTGCGCCTCCTCTCCCTCTATTATAGAGAAGTTTCTTTTCAATTCAGATTTGAGTTTGTTTACATCTAGCTTTAGCTACTCAGGAACACGCGCAAAACAGCGCTGTCCTCGTGTATTCAGAACTCCACCTTCGAGAGATAATCAGATTGCTCGCATCCTTTTCTTGTTCGTTCTTCGATTGCGGACAGGAAACGATCTTCGTGATCAGGCTGATCTTGCATCAACAAGGTCGGTAACCACAGGAAGTTGGTTCAGCGATTGCATTGGCGCTTCGGGTTCGCTCGTCGTAGTCGGATCGTGAGGGTCATCTTCCGTCAAGTCGAATTTATCCCTACTCACCGAAAGATCGGGCACTCCGGCTCTATCACCACCCCATTAGACCCTAAACTAATGTTTTGGTGCGTTTCATACTACCTGAGTGCATTCGGGACCGTTTGGTTGCCTTACGAAACTCGGTGCAAAACGGGCCGAACTAGTGCAAAAGTTCGTGCCACGAGGTCGCATCGGAGTTTTTCACAACGAACGCACCCGATCCACCCCATTGGACCCTAAACTGATATTTTGGTGCGTTTCGTATTATTTGGGTGCATTCGGGACCGTTTGGATGTCTTACGAAACTCGGCGCAAAACGGGCAAAACTAGTGCAATAGTTTGTGCCGTGAGGTCGCGTCGAAATTATTCGCAACGAACGCACCCGATCCTCCCCATTGGACCCTAAACTGATGTTTTGGTGCGTTTCGTACTATTTGGGTGCATTCGGGACCGTTTGGATGCCTTACAAAACTCGGTGCAAAACGGGCCGAACTAGTGCAAAAGTTAGTGCCACGAAGTCACGAAGGAATTTTTCGTAACGAACACACTCGATCTGCCCCATTGGACCCTAAACTGATGTTCTGGTGCATTTCGTACTATTTGGGTGCATTCGGCACCGTTTGGTTACTTTACGAAACTCGGTCCAAAACGGGCCGAACTAGTCCAAAAGTTCGTGCCACGAAGTCGTGTCGGAATTTTTTTCAACAAACACGCCCGATCCACCCCATTGGACCCTAAACTGATGTTTTGGTGCGTTTCGTACTATTTGGGTGCATTCGGGACTGTTTGGTAGCCATACGAAACTCGTTGCAAAACGGGCCGAACTAGTGCAAAAGTTCGTGCCGTGAGGTCATGTCGGAATTATTCGCAACGAATGCACCCGATCCACCCCATTGGACACTAAACTGATGTTTTGGTGCGTTTCGAACCATTTGGGTGCATTCGGGGCTGTTTGGTTGCCTTACGAAACTCGGTGCAAAACGGGCCGAACTAGTGCAAAAGTTCGTGCCACGAGGTCGCGTCGGAGTTTTTCACAACGAACGCACCCGATCCACCCCATTGGACCCTAAACTGACATTTTGGTGCGTTTCGTATTATTTGGGTGCATTCGGGACCGTTTGGATGTCTTACGAAACTCGGCGCAAAACGGGCAAAACTAGTGCAATAGTTTGTGCCGTGAGGTCGCGTCGAAATTATTCGCAACGAACGCACCCGATCCTCCCCATTGGACCCTAAACTGATGTTTTGGTGCGTTTCGTACTATTTGGGTGCATTCGGGACCGTTTGGATGCCTTACAAAACTCGGTGCAAAACGGGCCGAACTAGTGCAAAAGTTAGTGCCACGAAGTCACGAAGGAATTTTTCGTAACGAACACACTCGATCTGCCCCATTGGACCCTGAACTGATGTTCTGGTGCATTTCATACTATTTGGGTGCATTTAGTTTGTGCCGTGAGGTCGCGTCGAAATTATTCGCAACGAACGCACCCGATCCTCCCCATTGGACCCTAAACTGATGTTTTGGTGCGTTTCGTACTATTTGGGTGCATTCGGGACCGTTTGGATGCCTTACAAAACTCGGTGCAAAACGGGCCGAACTAGTGCAAAAGTTAGTGCCACGAAGTCACGAACGAATTTTTCGTAACGAACACACTCGATCTGCCCCATTGGACCCTAAACTGATGTTCTGGTGCATTTCGTACTATTTGGGTGCATTCGGGACCGTTTGGTTACTTTACGAAACTCGGTGCAAAACGGGCCGAACTAGTCCAAAAGTTCGTGCCACGAAGTCGCGTCGGAATTTTTTTCAACAAACGCGCCCGATCCACCCCATTGGACCCTAAACTGATGTTTTGGTGCGTTTCGTACTATTTGGGTGCATTCGGGACCGTTTGGTAGCCATACGAAACTCGGTGCAAAACGGGCCGAACTAGTGCAAAAGTTCGTGCCGTGAGGTCATGACGGAATTATTCGCAACAAATGCACCGGATCCACCCCATTAGACACTAAACTGATGTTTTGGTGCGTTTCGAACTATTTGGGTGCATTTGGGGCTGTTTGGTTGCCTTACGAAACTTGGTGCAAAACAGGACTAGTGCAAAAGTTCGTGCCACGAAGTCGCGTCGGAATTTTTCGCAACGAACGCACCGGATCCACCCCATTGGACCCTAAACTGATGTTTTGGTGCATTTCAGACTATTTGGGTGCATTCGGGACTGTTTGGTTGCCTTACGAAACTCGGCGCAAAACGGGCAAAACTAGTGCAATAGTTTGTGCCGTGAGGTCGCGTCGAAATTATTCGCAACGAACGCACCCGATCCTCCCCATTGGACCCTAAACTGATGTTTTGGTGCGTTTCGTACTATTTGGGTGCATTCGGGACCGTTTGGATGCCTTACAAAACTCGGTGCAAAACGGGCCGAACTAGTGCAAAAGTTAGTGCCACGAAGTCACGAAGGAATTTTTCGTAACAAAAACACTCGATCTGCCCCATTGGACCCTGAACTGATGTTCTGGTGCATTTCATACTATTTGGGTGCATTCGGGACCGTTTGGTTACTTTACGAAACTCGGTGCAAAACGGGCCGAACTAGTCCAAAAGTTCGTGCCACGAAGTCGCGTCGGAATTTTTTTCAACAAACGCGCCTGATCCACCCCATTGGACCCTAAACTGATGTTTTGGTGCGTTTCGTACTATTTGGGTGCATTCGGGACCGTTTGGTAGCCATACGAAACTCGTTGCAAAACGGGCCGAACTAGTGCAAAAGTTCGTGCCGTGAGGTCATGTCGGAATTATTTGCAACGAATGCACCCGATCCACCCCATTGGACACTAAACTGATGTTTTGGTGCGTTTCGAACTATTTGAGTGCATTCGGGACCGTTTGGTTGCCTTACGAAACTCGGTGCAAAACGGGCCGAACTAGTGCAAAAGTTCGTGCCACGAGGTCGCGTCGGAGTTTTTCACAACGAACGCACCCGATCCACCCCATTGGACCCTAAACTGACATTTTGGTGCGTTTCGTATTATTTGGGTGCATTCGGGACCGTTTGGATGTCTTACGAAACTCGGCGCAAAACGGGCAAAACTAGTGCAATAGTTTGTGCCGTGAGGTCGCGTCGAAATTATTCGCAACGAACGCACCCGATCCTCCCCATTGGACCCTAAACTGATGTTTTGGTGCGTTTCGTACTATTTGGGTGCATTCGGGACCGTTTGGATGCCTTACAAAACTCGGTGCAAAACGGGCCGAACTAGTGCAAAAGTTAGTGCCACGAAGTCACGAAGGAATTTTTCGTAACGAACACACTCGATCTGCCCCATTGGACCCTGAACTGATGTTCTGGTGCATATCATACTATTTGGGTGCATTCGGGACCGTTTGGTTACTTTACGAAACTCGGTGCAAAACGGGCCGAACTAGTCCAAAAGTTCGTGCCACGAAGTCGCGTCGGAATTTTTTTCAACAAACGCGCCCGATCCACCCCATTGGACCCTAAACTGATGTGTTGGTGCGTTTCGTACTATTTGGGTGCATTCGGGACCGTTTGGTAGCCATACGAAACTCGTTGCAAAACGGGCCGAACTAGTGCAAAAGTTCGTGCCGTGAGGTCATGTCGGAATTATTCGCAACGAATGCACCCGATCCACCCCATTGGACACGAAACTGATGTTTTGGTGGGTTTCGAACTATTTGGGTGCATTCGGGGCTGTTTGGTTGCCTTACGAAACTCGGTGCAAAACAGGACTAGTGCAAAAGTTCGTGCCACGAAGTCGCGTCGGAATTTTTTGCAACGAACGCACCGGATCCACCCCATTGGACCCTAAATTGATGTTTTGGTGCATTTCATACTATTTGGGTGCATTCGGGTCTGTTTGGTTGCCTTTACGAAATTCGGTGCAAAACGGGCCGAACTATTCCAAAAGTTCGTGCCACAAGGTCGCGTCGGAATTATTCGCAACAAACGCACCCGGTCGACCCCATTGGACCATAAACTGGCGTTTTGGTGCGTTTCGTACTATTTGGGTGAATTCGGGACCGTTTGGTTGCCTTACGAAACTCGGGGCAAAACGAGCCGAACTAGTGCAAAAGTTAGTGCCACGAAGTCACGACAGAATTTTTCGTAACGAACGCACTCGATCTGCCCCATTGGACCCTAAACTGATGTTCTGGTGCATTTCGGACTATTTGGGTGCATTCGGGACCGTTTGGTTGCCTTACGAAACTCGGTGCAAAACGGGCCGAACTAGTGCAAAAGTTCGTGCCACAAACTTGCGTCGGAATTTTTCGCAATGAACGCACCCGATCCACCCCGTTGGACCTTAAACTGATGTTTTGTTGCGTTTCGTACTATTTGGGAGCATTCGGGACCGTTTGGTTGCCTTACGAAACTAGGTGCAAAACGGGCCGAACTATTGCAAAAGTTAGTGCCACGAAGTCACGACGGAATTTTTCGCAACAAACGCACCCGATCCACCTGATGAGGACACCACGAGTACATCTACACCAGCAGCACCTTCTCTAGCGTCTCCAGATGCACCTCCACCCCAGGCGCCACCTTCTGGGCCAATCACTCGGGCCCGTGCAAGAGAATTGAACTTCGTCATGCTACTGAAGAATGAAGGCCCAGAAGAATAGAAGCTGGCCCAACAGAGGCCCTTGTGTGGGCGCCTAGGGTTGCGCCCTCCCCCTTTGCCCTGGACACCAGGGGCGGCGCCCCATCTCCTGGCCGCCCTTCCCTAGGGGCTGCGCCTCCTCTCCCTCTATTTATAGAGAAGTTTCTTTTCAATTCAGACTTGAGTTTTGTTTACATCTAGCTTTAGCTACTCAGGAACACGCGCAAAACAGCGCTGTCCTCGTGTATTCAGAACTCCACCTTCGAGAGATAATCAGATTGCTCGCATCCTTTTCTTGTTCGTTCTTCGATTGCGGACAGGAAACGATCTTCGTGATCAGGCTGATCTTGCATCAACAAGGTCGGTAACCACAGGAAGTTGGTTCAGCGATTGCATTGGCGCTTCGGGTTCGCTCGTCGTAGTCGGATCGTGAGGGTCATCTTCCGTCAAGTCGAATTTATCCCTACTCACCGAAAGATCGGGCACTCCGGCTCTATCAAGTGGTATCAGGTTTCCAGGTTGATCGGTGAGTTTATCTAGTGTTTTTCCCTTTCCTACAGTCCACAAAACCAAAAAAAAATTATTATCAGGTTAGATCCTTGTCCCAGCACCCTTTTGAGCCTTGCACTTTCTTTCAATAATTTGCATTGTTGAATTTGTGTGCTTACGCGTTCAATTGTTGCTGGTTACTTTGTGTTCTATCCTTGTTTTCTTTTCGTCTAACCCTAGCGCCGCCACCATCTCTCTGCCCCTGATCGCCCTCCCCTGCCTTGTGTGTTTGGCAAGTCAAAAAAAAAAGGAAAGAAAGAAACACAACCGCGTGCGTGATTTCTGGTCGCGCCTCTCACGCGCCGACGCCTCCACCCCTTTCCTTTTTCTGTTTCGGATCACACCTCCCTATCCACCGGTTGTGTATTCCTTTTAGCAAGTTTAAAAGGTTTGCCTAATCCTGATCGACTTCAATTGAGACAGTCTTGGTTGCCCAGGCAGTCCTACCATACAAAGGGACATCCGGAATACCCCTACTTTTCCTGAAAAGTGTGTGTGGTAACTTGCTCATTTGTATTCCTTTGCTCATATAATCAGTTTGTGAGTTTCTCCGGAAAAAAAAAAAAAAAAACAGAAACGAAAAAAAAAAAAACAGAAACAAAAAAAAAACAGGGAAACAGAACGGAGGTTACCTCATTTGGGCACATCACGCAGGACGCCTAGGTGTGCGCCCCTCCTTGTTCTTCACTTTTGTGTTTTTCCTTTTCCCCATACCCTTGCTCAATTTTTACACCTTGTTTCCAGCAGCTTTGATTACGTGTTTGGCACTATAATTCAACCTTGCATTATTGTTTGATTGTGCTAACCCTTGCATTGAGTGCAGCCTACCCAGAACCCCACATAGTTCTACGACGAGCAGACTTTGTTTCTCCAGGCAATCGCTCCTCCAATCTTTCGCCGGTTCTACCTATTGGTTGCAGATCACCCCTGTGTGCTTGGTAAGAACGGATAAGAATTTGATAACAGCACTACTGTGAGCGCCTTGTGAACCGTTACACCCTTTTTGTCGTAGGCTTTGTTTTTGTGTTTGCGCTAACTATGGCAGGAGACGAAGGCATGACGGATGAAAAGCTGCAGGACATGCGGACACGAGTTGATGGACTGGCCGCGGACATGAAGACGATGCATGAACGGCTTGACTCGACGATCACGTCATCGACCGAGAGGTTCGATCAGCTCGACCTCGCTCAGATGGCCGCTAAGACCACGCTCGACACCATCGTGGCACGGCTCGACACATTGTCCACATCGATCACAGAGTTACAGAAAGATTATGGCGGTGACACGGAACAGGAAGAGGGTACTCGCACCGGTCGTGCCCGCCGTGTGGTACGTCATCAACCTAATGACTCATTTGCTAAGATTAAATTTAAAATTCCGTCTTTTAATGGCAAATATGATCCTGCTGCATATCTTGATTGGGAACTAGAGGTCGACCAGAAATTTTCATGCCATGATATTCCTGTTAATTCTCAAGTTAAAGCTGCTATTAGTGAATTTACTGATTTTGCTTTAATTTGGTGGCGTGAATATAAACAAAAACATCCCACTCCCACCACTTGGACTCAATTAAAAGTTGCCATGCGACACAGATTTGTCCCTTCATATTATGCACGAGATTTGCTTGAAAAAATGCAGTGCTTTCGACAAGGTCAACAGTCTGTTGAGGACTATTATCAGGAGTTACAAAAAGGTATGATTCGTTGTGGTTTGTTTGAGACAGATGACGCTGCTATGGCTCGTTTTCGCGGTGGTTTGAACCGCGAAATTCAGGACATCCTTGATTATAAAGAATATTCTGATATGACCACATTGTTTGCATATGCTTGCAAAGCTGAACGTGAAGTGCAGGGACGTCGTTCGAAGACATATCCTAACTCTTTTGCAGGAAGAAGGCCGGCAACCAGCTCAGCGCCTGCTCTACCTGCGTCATCCACGACCAGCAGTACACCACGCGAGGGGTCGGCCAAACCTGCAGCACCCTCTCCCACAGGCGCTGTTCCTTCCACAGGACGTACACGGGATATTCAGTGCCATCGTTGCAAAGGATTTGGGCACATGATTCGGGACTGCCCAAACAAGCGTACCTTGCTTATCCGTGACAATGGTGAGTACTCTTCTGAAAGTGATTCCGAAGAACCTCGACATGCTATGCTTGCCACTGACCATGCAGCTAATGAGGAGGTACATGTCACCCCGGGCGATGCGGATAGGTATGAAAATCTTGTTGTGCAGCGTGTTCTTAGTACACAGGTCGCCCAGCCTGAGAAAAATCAGCGACACACTCTGTTCCATACAAAGGGCGTTGTGCAGGAGCGGTCGATTCGCATCATCATCGACAGCGGCAGCTGCAACAACTTGGCGAGTACCGTGCTGGTCGAGAAGTTGTCATTACCCACTCGTAAGCATCCGAATCCATATCACATTCAGTGGCTTAATGATGGTGGAAAACTTAGAGTAACACGGTCGGTGCGTGTCCCTTTCTCCATGGGTGCTTATTCTGATTTTGTCGATTGTGATGTTATTCCCATGGAAGCATGCTCTTTGTTACTTGGTAGACCTTGGCAATACGATACTGATAGCTTGCATCATGGTCGTTCAAATCATTATTCTTTCATGTTTAAGGGTCAGAAAATAATTATACATCCAATGACACCTGAACAAATTGTTCAAGATGATCTTGCTCGAGCTGCTAGGAATGCTAAACAACTTGAACCATCACCATCGCCCTCTAATTCTGAAATCAAGTTGAATGCTCCTGTTTTACTTGCTACACGTGCTGATTTTGATGATCTCTGCGATGCTCATTTGCCCTGCTATGCACTTGTATGCTATAGTGTGCTCGTTTCACTCGATGATGCACCGTCTTTGGATATTCCCCCTGTGGTTGCTAACCTTTTGCAGGAGTACGCTGATGTCTTTCCCAAGGACTTGCCATCGGGTCTTCCACCACTCCGTGGTATTGAGCACCAGATTGATCTCATTCCAGGCGCACAGCTTCCGAACCGCGCACCGTACCGTACAAATCCAGATGAGACGAAGGAGATCCAGCGCCAGGTACAGGCGTTGCTCGACAAGGGTTACATCCGTGAGTCTCTTAGCCCTTGCTCAGTTCCTGTGTTACTTGTTCCAAAGAAAGATGGATCATGGCGTATGTGTGTAGACTGTCGTGCTATTAATAACATCACCATTCGTTATCGATATCCTATACCACGCCTTGATGATATGCTAGATGAGCTTAGTGGTGCCATTATTTTCACTAAGATTGATTTGCGTAGTGGTTACCACCAGATTAGAATGAAACTGGGTGATGAATGGAAAACGGCTTTTAAAACGAAATTTGGGTTATATGAATGGTTGGTTATGCCGTTTGGATTGACTAATGCTCCCAGTACCTTTATGCGCTTAATGAATGAAGTTCTAAGGCCTTTCATAGGATTGTTCGTTGTTGTCTATTTTGATGATATCCTGATTTACAGCAAGTCTATGCAAGAACATTTAGAACATTTGCGTGCTGTTTTTGATGCGTTGCGTACTGCTCACTTGTTTGGAAACATAGAAAAATGCATCTTTTGCACACAACGTGTCTCGTTTCTTGGCTATGTTGTTACTCCACAGGGCATTGAGGTGGACAGCAGCAAGATCGATGCCATTCGGGAATGGCCTACACCGACGACGGTCACACAAATTCGGAGCTTTCTTGGACTTGCCGGTTTTCTACCGTAGGTTCGTCCGTGACTTTAGTTCCATTGCAGCCCCTTTGCACGAGCTTACAAAGAAAGGTGCGCCATTTGCTTGGGGCGACTCGCAGGAGGTAGCGTTCAACACTTTGAAAGATAAGTTAACACATGCTCCTCTCTTGCAATTGCCTGATTTTAATAAAGTGTTTGAGCTTGAATGTGATGCTAGCGGTATTGGGCTAGGTGCTGTTTTGTTACAAGAAGGAAAACCGGTTGCTTATTTTAGTGAGAAATTAAGCGGTGCTAACCTGAGATATTCTACTTATGATAAGGAGCTTTATGCTTTAGTTCGCACTTTGCAAACATGGCAGCACTATCTTTGGCATCGCGAGTTTATAATCCATTCTGATCATGAGGCTTTGAAACATATTCGTACCCAAACAAATCTGAATCGTCGTCATGCTAATTGGGTAGAATTCATTGAGTCTTTCCCTTACATTATTAAACACAAGAATGGGAAGGAAAATGTCATTGCTGATGCTTTGTCTCGTCGATATACCATGCTATCCCAGTTAGATTTTAAAATCTTTGGCTTGCAAACTGTGAAAGATCAATATGTCGATGATTCTGATTTTAAAGATATCTTAGCTCATTGTATGAATGGCAAACCATGGGGCAAATTTCACATGCAGGATGGGTTCCTGTTTCGCGCTAACAAGCTGTGTGTTCCAGCAAGCTCGGTTCGTCTTTTGTTGTTACAGGAAGCACACGGAGGCGGTCTCATGGGACACTTTGGCGTCTACAAGACGCATGAGGTGCTGGCCGCCCACTTCTTTTGGCCCCGGATGCGCCGTGATGTCGAGCGCCTTGTTGCCCGCTGCACTACTTGTCAGAAAGCTAAGTCACGACTGAACAACCATGGTTTGTATATGCCTTTGCCTGTCCCTACTTCCCCTTGGCTTGATATTTCTATGGACTTTGTTTTGGGATTGCCTAGAACTAAGAAGGGGAGGGATAGCATTTTCGTGGTTGTTGATAGATTCTCCAAAATGGCTCATTTTATACCATGTCATAAAACTGATGATGCTAACAGTGTTGCTGAATTGTTCTTTCGAGAGATTATTC
Organism: Panicum virgatum; assembly: GCF_016808335.1. Classification (NCBI taxonomy): domain Eukaryota; kingdom Viridiplantae; phylum Streptophyta; class Magnoliopsida; order Poales; family Poaceae; genus Panicum; species Panicum virgatum. Next base: position 23,849 of record NW_024376433.1, read on the forward strand.
GTTTGCATGGTATTCCGAATACAATAGTCTCTGATCGTGATGCTAAGTTTCTCAGTCATTTTTGGAGATCACTTTGGAATAAATTGGGAACTAAATTGCTGTTTAGCACAACTTGTCACCCTCAGACTGATGGACAAACTGAGGTGGTTAATAGAACTTTGTCAACCATGCTTAGGGCTGTTTTAGACAAAAATTTGAAACGTTGGGAAGATTGTTTGCCTCATATTGAATTTGCAGTACAATCGTGCCACACATTCTTCTACAAAGATGTGCCCTTTTCAGATTGTTTATGGTTACATTCCTCGGGCGCCTATTGATTTGTTTTCGCTTGATGCTGAGGGCGCCCCACATATAGATGCTGTTGCACATGTTGAACACATGCTTAACCTCCATGAACAAACACAACAAAACATTGCTGCTACTAATGCTAAGTATCAGGTTGCTGGTAGTAAAGGAAGAAAACATGTTACTTTTGAACCAGGTGATATGGTTTGGTTGCATTTGCGAAAGGATCGTTTTCCTACTTTGCGTCGTTCTAAATTGATGCCTCGTGCTGCTGGTCCTTTTAAGGTGCTAACCAAGATTAATGATAATGCTTATGTTCTTGACCTGCCTGCGGAGTTTGGTGTTTCCACTAGTTTTAATGTTGCAGATTTGAAACCATATGCGGGCGAGGATGAGGAGTTGCCGTCGAGGACGACTTCAGTTCAAGAAGGGGAGGATGATGAGGACACCACGAGTACGTCTACACCAGCAGCACCTTCTCTAGCGTCTCCAGATGCACCTCCACCCCAGGCGCCACCTTCTGGGCCAATCACTCGGGCCCGTGCAAGAGAATTGAACTTCGTCATGCTACTGAAGAATGAAGGCCCAGAAGAATAGAAGCTGGCCCAACAGAGGCCCTTGTGTGGGCGCCTAGGGCTGCGCCCTCCCCCTTTGCCCTGGACACCAGGGGCGGCGCCCCATCTCCTGGCCGCCCTTCCCTAGGGGCTGCGCCCCCTCTCCCTCTATTTATAGAGAAGTTTCTTTTCAATTCAGACTTGAGTTTTGTTTACATCTAGCTTTAGCTACTCAGGAACACGCGCAAAACAGCGCTGTCCTCGTGTATTCAGAACTCCACCTTCGAGAGATAATCAGATTGCTCGCATCCTTTTCTTGTTCGTTCTTCGATTGCGGACAGGAAACGATCTTCGTGATCAGGCTGATCTTGCATCAACAAGGTCGGTAACCACAGGGAGTTGGTTCAGCGATTGCATTGGCGCTTCGGGTTCGCTCGTCGTAGTCGGATCGTGAGGGTCATCTTCCGTCAAGTCGAATTTATCCCTACTCACCGAAAGATCGGGCACTCCGGCTCTATCACCACCCCATTAGACCCTAAACTAATGTTTTGGTGCGTTTCATACTACCTGAGTGCATTCGGGACCGTTTGGTTGCCTTACGAAACTCGGTGCAAAACGGGCCGAACTAGTGCAAAAGTTCGTGCCACGAGGTCGCATCGGAGTTTTTCACAACGAACGCACCCGATCCACCCCATTGGACCCTAAACTGATATTTTGGTGCGTTTCGTATTATTTGGGTGCATTCGGGACCGTTTGGATGTCTTACGAAACTCGGCGCAAAACGGGCAAAACTAGTGCAATAGTTTGTGCCGTGAGGTCGCGTCGAAATTATTCGCAACGAACGCACCCGATCCTCCCCATTGGACCCTAAACTGATGTTTTGGTGCGTTTCGTACTATTTGGGTGCATTCGGGACCGTTTGGATGCCTTACAAAACTCGGTGCAAAACGGGCCGAACTAGTGCAAAAGTTAGTGCCACGAAGTCACGAAGGAATTTTTCGTAACGAACACACTCGATCTGCCCCATTGGACCCTAAACTGATGTTCTGGTGCATTTCGTACTATTTGGGTGCATTCGGCACCGTTTGGTTGCCTTACGAAACTCGGTGCAAAACGGGCCGAACTAGTCCAAAAGTTCGTGCCACGAAGTCGCGTCGGAATTTTTTTCAACAAACGCGCCCGATCCACCCCATTGGACCCTAAACTGATGTTTTGGTGCGTTTCGTACTATTTGGGGCGCATTCGGGACCGTTTGGTAGCCATACGAAACTCGGTGCAAAACGGGCCGAACTAGTGCAAAAGTTCGTGCCGTGAGGTCATGACGGAATTATTCGCAACGAATGCACCGGATCCACCCCATTAGACACTAAACTGATGTTTTGGTGCGTTTCGAACTATTTGGGTGCATTTGGGGCTGTTTGGTTGCCTTACGAAACTCGGTGCAAAACAGGACTAGTGCAAAAGTTCGTGCCACGAAGTCGCGTCCGAATTTTTCGCAACGAACGCACCGGATCCACCCCATTGGACCCTAAACTGATGTTTTGGTGCATTTCATACTATTTGGGTGCATTCGGGACTGTTTGGTTGCCTTACGAAACTCGGCGCAAAACGGGCAAAACTAGTGCAATAGTTTGTGCCGTGAGGTCGCGTCGAAATTATTCGCAACGAACGCACCCGATCCTCCCCATTGGACCCTAAACTGATGTTTTGGTGCGTTTCGTACTATTTGGGTGCATTCGGGACCGTTTGGATGCCTTACAAAACTCGGTGCAAAACGGGCCGAACTAGTGCAAAAGTTAGTGCCACGAAGTCACGAAGGAATTTTTCGTAACGAACACACTCGATCTGCCCCATTGGACCCTGAACTGATGTTCTGGTGCATTTCATACTATTTGGGTGCATTCGGGACCGTTTGGTTACTTTACGAAACTCGGTGCAAAACGGGCCGAACTAGTCCAAAAGTTCGTGCCACGAAGTCGCGTCGGAATTTTTTTCAACAAACGCGCCCGATCCACCCCATTGGACCCTAAACCGATGTTTTGGTGCGTTTCGTACTATTTGGGTGCATTCGGGACCGTTTGGTAGCCATACGAAACTCGTTGCAAAACGGGCCGAACTAGTGCAAAAGTTCGTGCCGTGAGGTCATGTCGGAATTATTCGCAACGAATGCACCCGATCCACCCCATTGGACACTAAACTGATGTTTTGGTGCGTTTCGAACTATTTGAGTGCATTCGGGACCGTTTGGTTGCCTTACGAAACTCGGTGCAAAACGGGCCGAACTAGTGCAAAAGTTCGTGCCACGAGGTCGCGTCGGAGTTTTTCACAACGAACGCACCCGATCCACCCCATTGGACCCTAAACTGACATTTTGGTGCGTTTCGTATTATTTGGGTGCATTCGGGACCGTTTGGATGTCTTACGAAACTCGGCGCAAAACGGGCAAAACTAGTGCAATAGTTTGTGCCGTGAGGTCGCGTCGAAATTATTCGCAACAAACGCACCCGATCCTCCCCATTGGACCCTAAACTGATGTTTTGGTGCGTTTCGTACTATTTGGGTGCATTCGGGACCGTTTGGATGCCTTACAAACTCGGTGCAAAACGGGCCGAACTAGTGCAAAAGTTAGTGCCACGAAGTCACGAAGGAATTTTTCGTAACGAACACACTCGATCTGCCCCATTGGACCCTGAACTGATGTTCTGGTGCATTTCATACTATTTGGGTGCATTCGGGACCGTTTGGTTACTTTACGAAACTCGGTGCAAAACGGGCCGAACTAGTCCAAAAGTTCGTGCCACGAAGTCGCGTCGGAATTTTTTTCAACAAACACGCCCGATCCACCCCATTGGACCCTAAACTGATGTTTTGGTGCGTTTCGTACTATTTGGGTGCATTCGGGACCGTTTGGTAGCCATATGAAACTCGTTGCAAAACGGGCCGAACTAGTGCAAAAGTTCGTGCCGTGAGGTCATGTCGGAATTATTCGCAACGAATGCACCCAATCCACCCCATTGGACACTAAACTGATGTTTTGGTGCATTTCGAACCATTTGGGTGCATTCGGGGCTGTTTGGTTGCCTTACGAAACTCGGTGCAAAACGGGCCGAACTAGTGCAAAAGTTCGTGCCACGTGGTCGCGTCGGAGTTTTTCACAACGAACGCACCCGATCCACCCCATTGGACCCTAAACTGACATTTTGGTGCATTTCGTATTATTTGGGTGCATTCGGGACCGTTTGGATGTCTTACGAAACTCGGCGCAAAACGGGCAAAACTAGTGCAATAGTTTGTGCCGTGAGGTCGCGTCGAAATTATTCGCAACGAACGCACCCGATCCTCCCCATTGGACCCTAAACTGATGTTTTGGTGCGTTTCGTACTATTTGGGTGCATTCGGGACCGTTTGGATGCCTTACAAAACTCGGTGCAAAACGGGCCGAACTAGTGGCAAAAGTTAGTGCCACGAAGTCACGAAGGAATTTTTCGTAACGAACACACTCGATCTGCCCCATTGGACCCTGAACTGATGTTCTGGTGCATTTCATACTATTTGGGTGCATTCGGGACCGTTTGGTTACTTACGAAACTCGGTGCAAAACGGGCCGAACTAGTCCAAAAGTTCGTGCCACGAAGTCGCGTCGGAATTTTTTCAACAAACGCGCCCGATCCACCCCATTGGACCCTAAACTGATGTTTTGGTGCATTTCGTACTATTTGGGTGCATTCGGGACCGTTTGGTAGCCATACGAAACTCGTTGCAAAACGGGCCGAACTAGTGCAAAAGTTCGTGCCGGAGGTCATGTCGGAATTATTCGCAACGAATGCACCCGATCCACCCCATTGGACCCTAAACTGATGTTTTGGTGCGTTTCGAACTATTGGGTGCATTCGGGGCTGTTTGGTTGCCTTACGAAACTCGGTGCAAAAACAGGACGAAACTAGTGCAAAAGTTCGTGCCACAAGGTCGCGTCGGATTTTTTCACAACGAACACACCCGATCCACCCCATTGGACCCTAAACTGACATTTTGGTGCGTTTCGTATTATTTGGGTGCATTCGGGACCGTTTGGATGTCTACGAAACTCGGCGTAAAACGGGCAAAACTAGTGCAATAGTTTGTGCCGTGAGGTCGCGTCGAAATTATTCGCAACGAACGCACCCGATCCTCCCCATTGGACCCTAAACTGATGTTTTGGTGCGTTTCGTACTATTTGGGTGCATTCGGGACCGTTTGGATGCCTTACAAAACTCGGTGCAAAACGGGCCGAACTAGTGCAAAAGTTAGTGCCAACGAAGTCACGAAGGAATTTTTCGTAACGAACACACTCGATCTGCCCCATTGGACCCTGAACTGATGTTCTGGTGCATTTCATACTATTTGGGTGCATTCGGGACCGTTTGGTTACTTTACGAAACTCGGTGCAAAACGGGCCGAACTAGTCCAAAAGTTCGTGCCACGAAGTCGCGTCGGAATTTTTTTCAACAAACGCGCCCGATCCACCCCATTGGACCCTAAACTGATGTTTTGGTGCGTTTCGTACTATTTGGGTGCATTCGGGACCGTTTGGTAGCCATACGAAACTCGTTGCAAAACGGGCCGAACTAGTGCAAAAGTTCGTGCCGTGAGGTCATGTCGGAATTATTCGCAATGAATTCACCTGATCCACCCCATTGGACACTAAACTGATGTTTTGGTGCGTTTCGAACTATTTGGGTGCATTCGGGAGCCTGTTTGGTTGCCTTACGAAACTCGGTGCAAAACAGGACTAGTGCAAAAGTTCGTGCCACGAAGTCGCGTCGGAATTTTTGCAACGAACGCACCGGATCCGCCCCATTGGACCCTAAAACTGATGTTTTGGTGCATTTCATACTATTTGGGTGCATTCGGGACTGTTTGGATTGCCTTTACGAAATTCGGTGCAAAACGGGCCGAACTAGTTCCAAAAGTTCGTGCCACAAGGTCGCGTCGGAATTATTCGCAACAAACGCACCCGTCGACCCCATTGGACCATAAACTGGCGTTTTGGTGCGTTTCGTACTATTTGGGTGAATTCGGGACCGTTTGGTTGCCTTACGAAACTCGGGGCAAAACGGCCGAACTAGTGCAAAAGTTAGTGCCACGAAGTCACGCGGAATTTTTCATAATGAACGCACTCGATCCACCCCATTGGACCCTAAACTGATGTTCTGGTGCATTTCGGACTATTTGGGTGCATTCGGGACCGTTTGGTTGCCTTACGAAACTCGGTGCAAAACGGCCGAACTAGTGCAAAAGTTCGTGCCACAAACTTGCGTCGGAATTTTTCGCAATGAACGCACCCGATCCACCCCGTTGAACCTAAACTGAATTTTGTGCGTTTCGTACTATTTGGGAGCATTCGGGACCGTTTGGTTGCCTTACGAAACTCGGTGCAAAACGGGCCGAACTAGTGCAAAAGTTAGTGCCACGAAGTCACGTCGGAATTTTTCGCAACAACGCACCCGATCCACCCCATTAGACCCTAACTAATGTTTGGTGCGTTTTCATACTACCTGCGTGCATTCGGGACCGTTTGGTTGCCTTACGAAACTCGGTGCAAAACGGGCCGAACTAGTGCAAAGTCGTGCCACGAGGTCGGCATCGGAGTTTTTCACAACGAAACGCACCCGATCCCACCCCATTGGACCCTAAACTACTGACATTTTGGTGCGTTTCGTATTATTTGGGTGCATTCGGGACCGTTTGGGATGTCTTACGAAACTCGGCGCAAAACGGGCAAATTAGTGCAATAGTTTGTGCCGTGAGGTCGCGTCGAAATTATTCGCAACGAACGCACCCGATCCTCCCCATTGGGACCCTAAACTGAATGTTTTTGGTGCGTTTCGTACTATTGGGTGCATTCGGGACCGTGTGGATGCCTTACAAAACTCGGTGCAAAACGGGCCGAACTAAGTGCAAAAGTTAGTGCCACTAAGTCACGAAGGAATTTTTCGTAACGAACACACTCGATCTGCCCCATTGGACCCTGAACTGATGTTCTGGTACATTTCATACTATTTGGGTGCATTCGGGACCGTTTGGTTACTTTACGAAACTCGGTGCAAAACGGGCCGAACTAGTCCAAAAGTTCGTGCCACGAAGTCGCGTAGGAATTTTTTTCAACAAACGCGCCCGATCCACCCCATTGGACCCTAAACTGATGTTTTGGTGCGTTTCGTACTATTTGGGTGCATTCGGGACCGTTTGGTAGCCATATACGAAACTCGTTGCAAAACGGGCCGAACTAGTGCAAAAGTTCGTGCCGTGAGGTCATGTCGGAATTATTCGCAACGAATGCACCCGATCCACCCCATTGGACACTAAACTGATGTTTTGGTGCGTTTCGAACTATTTGGGTGCATTCGGGGCTGTTTGGTTGCCTTACGAAACTCGGTGCAAAACAGGACTAGTGCAAAAGTTCGTGCCACGAAGTCGCGTCGGAATTTTTCGCAACGAACGCACCGGATCCACCCCATTGGACCCTAACTGATGTTTTGGTGCATTTCATGCTATTTGGGTGCATTCGGGACTGTTTGGTTGCCTTACGAAATTCGGTGCAAAACGGGCCGAACTATTCCAAAAGTTCGTGCCACAAGGTCGCGTCGAAATTATTCACAACAACGCACCCGGTCGACCCCATTGGACCCTAAACTGGCGTTTTGGTGCGTTTCGTACTATTTGGGTGAATTCGGGACCGTTTGGTTGCGTTACGAAACTCGAGTGCAAAACGAGCCGAACTAGTGCAAAAGTTAGTGCCACGAAGTCACGACGGAATTTTTCGTAACGAACGCACTCGATCTGCCCCATTGGACCCTAAACTGATGTTCTGGTGCATTTCGTACTATTTGGGTGCATTCGGGACCGTTTGGTTGCCTTACGAAACTCGGTGCAAAACGGGCCGAACTAGTCCAAAAGTTCGTGCCACAAGTCGCGTCGGAATTTTTTTCAACAAACGCGCCCGATCCACCCCATTGGACCCTAAACTGATGTTTTGGTGCGTTTCGTACTATTTGGGTGCATTCGGGACCGTTTGGTTGCCTACGAAACTCGGTGCAAAACGGGCCGAACTAGTGCAAAAGTTTCGTGCCCGAAGTCGCGTCTGGAATTTTTCGCAACGAAGGCACCCGATCCACCCCATTGGAGACCCTAAACTGATGTTTTGGTGGCAGTTTCGTACTATTTGGGTGCATTCGGGACCGTTGGTTGCCTTACGAAACTCGGTGCAAAACGGGCCACTAGTGCAAAAGTTCGTGCCACGAAGTCGCTTCGGAATTTTTCGCAACGACGCACCGAATCCACCCCATTGGACCCTAAACTGAATGTTTTGGTGCGTTTCATACTATTTTGGGTGCATTCGGGACCGTTTGGTTTGCCTTACGAAACTCGGTGCAAAACGGGCCGAACTAGTGCCAAAAGTTCGTGCCACAGGTCGCGTCGAATTATTCGCAACGAACGCACCTCGGTCCACCACAGTGGACCCTAACTGACGTTTGGTGCGTTTCGTACTATTTGGGTGCATTCGGGACCGTTTGGTTGCCTTACGAAACTCGGGGCAAAAACGGAGCCGAACTAGTGCAAAAGTTAGTGCCACGAGGTCACGACGGAATTTTTCGTAACGAACGCACTCGATCTGCCCCATTGGACCCTAACTGATGTTCTGGTGCATTTCGTACTATTTGGGTGCATTCGGGACCGTTTGGGTTGCCTTACGAACTCGATGCAAAACGGGCCGAACTAGTCAAAAGTTCGTGCCACGAAAGTCTGCGTCGGAATTTTTCGATAATGAACGCAGCCCGATCCACCCCGTTGGACCCTAAACTGATGTTTTGGTGCGTTTCGTACTATTTGGGTGCATTCGGGACCGTTTGGTTGCCTTACGAAACTAGGTGCAGAAACGGGCCGAACTAGTGCAAAAGTTAGTGCCACGAGGTCAGCGATCGAATTTTCGCAACGAAACGCACCCGATCCACCCCATTAGACCCTAAACTGATGTTTTGGGTGCGTTTCAGTACTATTTGAGTGCATTCGGGACCGTTTGGTTGCCTTACGAAACTCGGTGCAAAACGGGCCGAACTAGTGCAAAAGTTCGTGCCACGAGGTCGCAGTCGGAGTTTTTCAGCAACGAACGCACCCGATCCACCCCATTGGACCCTAAACTGACATTTTGGTGCGTTTCGTATTATTTGGGTGCATTCGGGACCGTTTGGATGTCTTACGAAACTCGGCGCAAAACGGGCAGAACTAGTGCAATAGTTTCGTGCCGTGAAGGTCGCGTCGAAATTATTCGCAACGAACGCACCCGATCCACCCCATTGGACCCTAAACTGATGTTTTGGTGCGTTTCGTACTATTTGGGTGCATTCGGGACCGTTTGGATGCCTTACAAAACTCGGTGCAAAACGGGCCGAACTAGTGCAAAAGTTAGTGCCACGAAGTCACGACGGAATTTTTCGTAACGAACACACTCGATCGCACCCCATTGGACCCTGAACTGATGTTCTGGTGCATTTCATACTATTTGGGTGCATTCGGGACCGTTTGGTTACTTTACGAAACTCGGTGCAAAACGGGCCGAACTAGTCCAAAAGTTCGTGCCACGAAGTCGCGTCGGAATTTTTTCAACAAACGCGTCCGATCCACCCCATTGGACCCTAAACTGATGTTTTGGTGCGTTTCGTACTATTTGGGTGCATTCGGGACCGTTTGGTTGCCATACGAAACTCGTGCAAAACGGGCCGAACTAGTGCAAAAGTTCGTGCCGTGAGGTCGTCGGAATTTTCGCAACGAACACCCGATCCCCCCATTGGACCTAAACTGATGTTTTGGTGCGTTTCGAACTATTTGGGCATTCGGGCTGTTGGTTGCCTTACGAAACTCGGTGCAAAACGGGCGAACTAGTGCAAAAGTTCGTGCCACGAGGTCGCGTCGGAATTTTTCAAACGAACGCACCCGATCCACCCCATTGGACCCTAAACTGACATTTTGGTGCGTTTCGTATATTTGGGTGCATTCGGGACCGTTTGGTGTCTTACGAAACTCGGCGCAAAACGGGCAAAACTAGTGCAAGTTTGTGCCGAGTCGCGTCGAATTTTCGCAACGAACGCACCCGATCCTCCCCATTGGACCCTAAACTGATGTTTTGGTGCGTTTCGTACTATTTGGGTGCATTCGGGACCGTTTGGCCTTACAAAACTCGGTGCAAAACGGGCCGAACTAGTGCAAAAGTTGTGCCACGAAGTCGGGAATTTTTTAACAACACACCGATCTGCCCCATTGGACCCTAACTGATGTTTGGTGCATTTCATACTATTTGGGTGCATTCGGGACCGTTTGGTTACTTACGAAACTCGGTGCAAAACGGGCCGAACTAGTCCAAAAGTTCGTGCCACGAAGTCGCGTCGGAATTTTTTCAACAAACGCCCCGATCCACCCCATTGGACCCTAAACTGATGTTTTGGTGCGTTTCGTACTATTTGGGTGCATTCGGGACCGTTTGGTTGCCTACGAAACTCGTGCAAAACGGGCCGAACTAGTGCAAAAGTTCGTGCCGAGTCATGTCGGAATTATTCGCAACGAATGCACCCGATCCACCCCATTGGACACTAACTGATGTTTGGTGCGTTTCGAACTATTTTGGGTGCATTCGGGACTCGTTTGGTTGCCTTACGAAACTCGGTGCAAAACGGGCCGAACTAGTGCAAAAGTTCGTGCCACGAAGGTCGCGTCGGAATTTTTTCGCAACGAACGCACCCGGATCCACCCATTGGAACCCTAAACTGATGTTTTGTGTGCAGTTTCGTACTATTTGGGTGCATTCGGGAACCGTTGGGTTGCCTTACGAAATTCGTGCGCAAAACGGGCCGAAACTAGTCCAAAAGTTCGTGCCACGAGGTCGCGTCCGGAATTATTCGCAACGAACGCAACCGATCACCCCATTGGACCCTAAACTGATGTTTTGGTGCGTTTCGTACTATTTGGGTGCATTTCGGGACCGTTTGGTTGCCTTACAGAAACTTCGGGGCAAAACGGGCCGAACTAGTGCCAAAAGTTAGTGCCACGAAGTCGCGTACGGAATTTTCGATAACGAACGCACTCGATCTCACCCCATGGGACCCTAAACTAGATGTTCTGGTGCATTTCGGACTATTTGGGTGCATTCGGGACCGTTTGGTTGCCTTACGAAACTCGGTGCAAAACGAGGCCGAACTAGTGCAAAAGTTCGTGCCACAAACTTCGCGTCGGAATTTTTCGCAATGAACGCACCCGATCCACCCCGTTGGAACCTAAACTGAATATTTGGTGCGTTTCGTACTATTTGGGTAGCATTCGGGACCGTTTGGTTGCCTTACGAAACTAGGTGCAAAACGGGCCGAACTATTGCAAAAGTTAGTGCCACGAAGTCACGTACGAATTTTTCGCAACGAAACGCACCCGATCCACCCCATTAGGACCCTAAACTGAATGTTTTGGTGCGTTTCATACTACTTGGCGTGCATTCGGGACCGTTTGGTTGCCTTACGAAACTCGGTGCAAAACGGGCCGAACTAGTGCAAAAGTTCGTGCCACGAGGTCGCAGTCGGAATTTTTCACAACGAACGCACCCGATCCACCCCATTGGACCCTAAACTGACATTTTGGTGCGTTTCGTACTATTTGGGTGGCATTCGGGATCGTTTGTGATTGCCTTACGAACCTCGGTGCAAAACGGGCCGAACTAGTGCAAAAGTTCGTGCCACGAAGTCGCGTCGGAATTATTCGCAACGAACGCACCCGATCCCACCCATTGGACCCTAAACTGATGTTTGGTGCGGTTCGTACTATTTGGGTGCATTCGGGACCGTTTGGTTGCCTTACGAAACACTCGGTGCAAAACGGGCCGAACTAGTGCAAAAGTTCGTGCCACGAAGTCGCGTAGGAATTTTTCGCAACGAACCACCCGATCCTACCCCATTGGACCCTAACTGATGTTTTGGTGCGTTTCATACTATTTGGGTGCATTCGGGACAGTTTGGTGCCTTACGAAACTCGGTGCAAAACGGGCCGAACTAGTGCAAAAGTTCGTGCCACGAAAGTCGCGTCGGAATTTTTCCAAACGAACGCACCCGATCCACCCCATTGGACCCTAAACTGACTGTTTTGTGTGCGTTTCGTACTATTTGGGATGCATTCGGGACCGTTTGGTTGCCTTACGAAACTCGGTGCAAAACGGGCCGAACTAGTGCAAAAGTTCGTGCCACTGAGGTCAGCGTCGGAATTTTTCGCAACGAACTGCACCCGATCCCCCCATTGGACCCTAAACTGATGTTTTGGTGCGTTTCGACTATTTGGGTGCATTCTGGGACCGTTTGGTTGCCTTACGAAACTCGTTGCAAAACAGGCGAACTAGTCAAAAGTTCGTTGCCACGAAGTCGCGTCGGAATTTTTCGCAACGAAATGCACCCGATCCACCCCATTGGACCCTAACTGACGTTTTGTGCAGTTTCATACTATTTGGTGCATTCGGGACCGTTTGGTTGCCTTACGAAACTCGGTGCAAAACGGGCCGAACTATTCAAAAGTTCGTGCCACGAAGGTCGCGTCGAATTATTCGACAACGAACGCACCCTGATCCACCCTATTGGACCCTAAACTGATCGTTTTGGTGCGTTTCGTACTATTTGGGATGAATTCGGGACCGTTTGGTTGCGTTACGAAACTCGAGGCAAAACGGGCCGAACTAGTGCAAAAGTTAGTGCCACGAAGTCCGACGTCGAATTTTTCAGTAACGAACGCACTCGATCACCCCATTGGACCCTAAACTGATGTTCTGGTGCAGTTTCGTACTATTTGGGTGCATTCGGGACCGTTTGGTTGCCTTACGAAACTCGGTGCAAAACGGGCCGAACTAGTGCCAAAAGTTCGTGCCACGAAGTCGCGTCGGAATTTTTTCAACAAACGCACCCGATCCACCCCATTGGACCCTAAACTGATGTTTTGGTGCGTTTCGTACTATTTGGGTGCATTCGGGACCGTTTGGTTGCCTATACGAAACTCGGTGCAAAACGGGCCGAACTAGTGCAAAAGTTCGTGCCGTACGAGGTCATGTCGGAATTATTCGCAACGAATGCACCCGATCCACCCCATTGGACACTAAACTGATGTTTTGGTGCGTTTCGAACTATTTGGGTGCATTCGGGGCTGTTTGGTTGCCTTAAGAACTTCGGTGCAAAACAGGGCCGAACTAGTGGCAAAAGTTCCGTGCCACGAAGGTACGCGTCGGAATTTTTCGCAACGACCGCACGCCGGATCCACCCCAATTGGACCCTAAACTGATGTTTTGGTGCATTTCAGTACTATTTGGGTTGCATTCGGGACGGGAACCGTGTGGTTGCCTTACGAAACTTCGGTGGCAAAACGGGGCCGAACTATTCAAAAGTTCGTGCCCACGAGGTGGTCGGCGTCGGAATTAATTCGCATATGAAATGCACCGTGATCGACCCTAACTTGGACCATAACTGGACGTTTGGTGCGTTTCGTACTATTTGGGATGAATTCCGGGAACCGTTTGGATTGCCTTAACGAAACTCGTGCAAAACGAGGCCGAACTAGTGCCAAAAGTCTAGTGCCACGAAGGTCACGATTCGATTTTTTCGTAACGAACAGCACTCGATCTGCACCCATTGGACCCTAAACGGAATGTTTCTGGTGGCAGTTTCGGACTATTTGGGGTGCCATTCGGGACCGTTGGTTGCCTTAACAAACTCGGATGCAAAACGGGCCGAACTAGTGCAAAAGTTCGTGCCACTAACTGTCGCGTCGGAATTTTTCGCAATGAACGCACCCGATCCACCCCGTTGGACCTTAAACTGATGTTTTGGTGCGTTTCGTACTATTGGGGATGCATTCGGGACCGTTTGGTTGCCTTACGAAACTAGGTGCAAAACGGGCCGAACTATTGCCAAAAGTTAGTGCCACGAAGGTCAGCGCCGGAATTTTTCGCAATAAACCGCACCCGATCCACCCCATATGGACCCTAAACTGAATGTTTTGGTGCGTTTCATACTACCTTGGTGCATTCGGGACCGTTTGGTTGCCTTACGAAACTCGTGTCAAAACGGGCCGAACTAGTGCAAAAAGTTCGTCCACGAGGTCGCAGTCGGAAGTTTTTCATAACGAACGCACCCGATCCACCCCATTGGACCCTAAACTGATAGTTTTGGTGCGTTTCGTATTATTTGGGTGCATTCGGGACCGTTTGGATGTCTTAGAAACTCGGCGCAAAACGGGCAGAAACTAGTGCAAAGTTCGTGCAGTGAGGTCGCGTCGGAATTATTCGCAACAACGCACCCGATCCTCCACATTGGACCCTAAACTGAATTTTTGGTGGCGTTTCGTACTATTTTGGGGTGCATTCGGGACCGTTTGGGTGCCTTACAAAACTCGGTGCAAAACGGGCCGAACTAGTGCAAAAGTTTAGTGCCACGAAGTCACGAAGGAATTTTTCGTAACGAACACACTCGATCCTGCCCCATTGGACCCTGAACTGATGTTCTGGTGCATTTCATACTATTTGGGTGCATTCGGGACCGTTTGTTACTTTACGAAACTCGGTGCAAAACGGGCCGAACTAGTCCAAAAGTTCGTGCCACGAAGTCGCGTCGGAATTTTTTTCAACAAACGCGCCCGATCCACCCATTGGACCCTAACTGATGTTTTGGTGCGTTTTCGTACTATTTGGGTGCATTCGGGACCGTTTGGTAGCCATACGAAACTCGTTGCAAAACGGGTCCGAACTAGTGCAAAAGTTTCGTGCCGTGAGGTCATGTTGCGGAATTATTCGCAACATGCACCCGATCCACCCCATTGGACACTAAACTGATGTTTTGGTGCGTTTCGAACTATTTGGGTGCATTCGGGGCTGTTTGGTTGCCTTACGAAACTCGGTGCAAAAACGGGACGAACTAGTGCAAAAAGTTCGTGCCACGAGGTCGCGTCGGATTTTTTCACAACGAACGCACCCGATCCACCCATTTGGACCCTAAACTGACATTTTGGTGCGTTTCGTATTATTTGGGTGCATTCGGGACCGTTTGGATGTCTTACGGAAACTCGGCGCAAAACGGCAAAACTAGTGCAATAGTTTGTGCCGTGAGGTCGCGTCGAAATTATTCGCAAACGAACGCACCCGATCCTCCCCATTGGACCCTAAACTGATGTTTTGGTGCGTTTCGTACTATTTGGGTTGCATTCGGGACCGTTTGGATGCATTACAAAACTCGGTGCAAAACGGGCCGAACTAGTGCAAAAGTTAGTGCCACGAAGTCACGAAGGAATTTTTCATAACGAACACACCCGATCCACCCCATTGGACCCTAACTGATGTTTTGGTGCGTTTCGTACTATTTGGGTGCATTCGGGACCGTTTGGTTGCCTTACGAAACTCGGTGCAAAACGGGCCGAACTAGTGCCAAAAGTTCGTGCCACGAAGTCGCGTCGGAATTTTTCAACGAACGCACCCGATCCACCCCATTGGACCCTAAACTGATGTTTTGGTGCGTTTCGTACTATTTGGGTGCATTCGGGACCGTTTGGTTGCCTTACGAAACTCGGTTGCAAACGGGCCGAACTAGTGCAAAAGTTCGTGCCAGTGAGTCATGTCGAATTATTCGCAACGAATGCACCCGATCCACCCACATTGGACCCTAAACTGACGTTTTGGTGCGTTTCGTACTATTTGGGTGCATTCGGGACCTGTTTGGTTGCCTTACGAAACTCGGTGCAAAACGGGCCGAACTAGTGCAAAAGTTCGTGCCACGAAGGTCGCGTCGGAATTTTTTCACAACGAACGCACCCGATCCACCCATTGGACCCTAAACTGACTGTTTTGGTGCGTTTCGTACTATTTGGGTGCATTCGGGACCGTTTGGTATGCCTTACGAAACTCGGTGCAAAACGGGCCGAACTAGTGCAAAGTTCGTGCCACGAGGTCGCGTCGGAATTTTTCGCAACGAACGCACCCGATCCACCCCATTGGACCCTAAACTGATGTTTTGGTGCGTTTCGTACTATTTGGGTGCATTCGGGACCGTTTGGTTGCCTTACGAAACTCGGTGCAAAACGGGCCGAACTAGTGCAAAAGTTTGTGCCACGAAGTCGCGTCAGGAATTTTTCATAACGAACACACTCGATCCTACCCCATTGGACCCTAACTGATGTTCTGGTGCATTTCGTACTATTTGGGTGCATTCGGGACCGTTTGGTTGCCTTACGAAACTCGGTGCAAAACGGGCCGAACTAGTCCAAAAGTTCGTGCCACGAAGTCGCGTCGGAATTTTTTCAACAACGACGCACCCGATCCACCCCATTGGACCCTAACTGATGTTTGGTGCGTTTCGTACTATTTGGGTGCATTCGGGACCGTTTGGTGCCTTACGAAACTCGGTGCAAAACGGGCCGAACTAGTGCAAAAGTTCGTGCCACGAAGGTGTGTCGGAATTTTTTCGCAACGAACGCACCCGATCCACCCCATTGGACACCTAAACTGATGTTTTGGTGCGTTTCGTACTATTTGGGTGCATTCGGGACCGTTTGGTTGCCTTACGAAACTCGGTGCAAAACGGGACGAACTAGTGCAAAAGTTCGTGCCACGAAGTCGCGTCGGAATTTTTCGCAACGAACGCACCCGATCCACCCATTGGGCCCTAACTGACGTTTTGGTGCATTTCGTACTATTTGGGTGCATTCGGGACCAGTTTGGTTGCCTTACGAAAACTCGGTGCAAACGGGCCGAACTAGTGCAAAAGTTCGTGCCACGAAGTCGCGTGCGAAATTTTTCGCAACGAACGCACCCGATCCGACCCCATTGGACCCTAAACTGACGATTTTGGTGCGTTTCGTACTATTTGGGTGCATTCGGGACCGTTTGGTTGCCTTACGAAACTCGGTGCAAAACGGCCGAACTAGTGCAAAAGTTAGTGCCACGAAGTCGACGGAATTTTTCGTAACGAACGCACTCGATCCCCCCATTGGACCCTAAACTGATGTTTTGGTGCATTTCGTACTATTTGGGTGCATTCGGGACCGTTTGGTTGCCTTACGAAACTCGGTGCAAAACGGGCCGAACTAGTCCAAAAGTTCGTGCCACAAGTCGCGTCGGAATTTTTTCAACAAACGCACCCGATCCACCCCATTGGACCTAAACTGATGTTTTGGTGCGTTTCGTACTATTTGGGTGCATTCGGGACCGTTTGGCCTACGAAACTCGGTGCAAAACGGGCCGAACTAGTGCAAAAGTTCGTGCCGTGAGTCGTCGGAATTTCGCAACGAACACCCGATCCACCCCATTGGACCCTAAACTGATGTTTTGGTGCGTTTCGACTATTTGGGTGCATTCGGGGTGTTTGGTTGCCTTACGAAACTCGGTGCAAAACGGGCCGAACTAGTGCCAAAAGTTCGTGCCACGAAGTCGCGTCGGAATTTTTCGCAACGAACGCACCCGATCCACCCATTGGACCCTAAACTGATGTTTTGGTGCGTTTCATACTATTTGGGTGCATTCGGGACCGTTTGGTTGCCTTACGAAACTCGGTGCAAACGGGCCGAACTAGTGCAAAAGTTCGTGCCACGAAGTCCGTGTCGGAATTTTCACAACGAACGCACCCGATCCACCCCATTGGACCCTAAACTGATGTTTTGGTGCTGTTTCGTACTATTTGGGTGCATTCGGGACCGTTTGGTTGCCTTACGAAACTCGGTGCAAAACTGGGCCGAACTAGTGCAAAAGTTCGTGCCACGAAGTCGCGTCGGAATTTTTCGCAACGAACGCACCCTGATCCACCCATTGGACCCTAAACTGATGTTTTGGTGCGTTTCGTACTATTTGGGTGCATTCGGGACCGTTTGGTTGCCTTACGAAACTCGGTGCAAAACGGGCCGAACTAGTGCAAAGTTCGTGCACTGAAGGTCAGCGTCGGAAATTTTTCGCAACGAACGCACCCGATCCACCCCATTGGACCCTAACTGATGTTTTGGTGCGTTTCGTACTATTTGGGTGCATTCGGGACCGTTTGGGTTGCCTTACGAAACTCGGTGCAAAACGGGCCGAACTAGTGCAAAAGTTAGTGCCACGAGTCCGCGTCGAATTTTCAGCAACTGAACACACTCGATCCACCCATCTGGACCCGAAACTGACGTTCTGGGTGCATTTCAGTACTATTTGGATGCATTCGGGGACCGTTTGGTTGCCTTACGAAACTCGGTGCAAAACGGGCCGAACTAGTGCCAAAAGTTCGTGCCATGAAGGTCGCGATCGGAATTTTTGCAAACGAACGCACCCGATCCACCCCATTGGACCCTAAACTGATTTTTGGTGCGTTTCGTACTATTTGGGTGCATTCGGGACCGTTTGGTTGCCTTACGAAACTCGGTGCAAAACGGGCCGAACTAGTGCAAAAGTTCGTGCCAGCGAGGTCGCGTCCGGAATTATTCGCAACAAACGCACCCGATCCCACATTGGACCCTAACTGATGTTTTGGTGCTTTCGTACTATTTGGGTGCATTCGGGGCTGTTTGGTTGCCTTACGAAACTCGGTGCAAAACGGACGAACTAGTGCAAAAGTTCGTGCCACGAGGTCGCGTCGGAATTTTCACAACGAACGCACCGATCCACCCATTGGACCCTAAACTGATGTTTGGTGCGTTTCGTACTATTTGGGTGCATTCGGGACCGTTTGGTTCTTACGAAACTCGGCGCAAAACGGGCAACTAGTGCAAAGTTGTGCCGAGGTCGCGTCGGAATTATTCGCAACGAACGCACCCGATCCACATTGGACCCTAAACTGATGTTTTGGTGCGTTTCGTACTATTTGGGTGCATTCGGGACCGTTTGGTTGCCTTACGAAACTCGGTGCAAAACGGGCCGAACTAGTGCAAAAGTTAGTGCCACGAAGTCACGTCGGAATTTTTCAACGAACACACCGATCCCCCATTGGACCCTAAATTGTTGTTCCTGGTGCATTTCGTACTATTTGGGTGCATTCGGGACCGTTTGGTTGCCTTACGAAACTCGGTGCAAAACGGGCCGAACTAGTCCAAAAGTTCGTGCCACGAAGGTCGCGCGGAATTTTTTCAACAATGCGCCCGATCCACCCAATTGGACCCTAAAACTGATGTTTTGGTGCGTTTCGTACTATTTGGGGGCATTCGGGACCGTTTGGGTAGCCATACGAAACTCGGTGCAAAACGGGCCGAATAGGTGCAAAAGTTCGTGCCGTAAGGTCTGTCGGAATTATTCGCACGAATGCACCGATCCAACCCCATTGGACACTAAACTGATGTTTTGGTGCATTTCGAACTATTTGGGTGCATTGGGGCGGTTTGGTTGCCTTACGAAACTCGGTGCAAAACAGGGACTAGTGCAAAAGTTCGTGCCACGAAGTCGCGTCGGAATTTTTCGCAACGAACGCACCGGATCCACCCATTGGACCCTAAACTGATGTTTTGGTGCATTTCGTACTATTTGGGTGCATTCGGGACCGTTTGGTTGCCTTACGAAACTCGGTGCAAAACGGCCGAACTATGCAAAAGTTAGTGCCACGAAGTCACGCGGAATTTTTCGTAACAAACGCACCGATCGACCCCATTGGACCCTAAACTGATGTTTTGGTGTTTCGTACTATTTGGGTGCATTCGGGACCGTTTGGTTGCCTTACGAAACTCGGGCAAAACGGCCGAACTAGTGCAAAAGTTCGTGCCACGAAGTCACCGGAATTTTTCAACGAACGCACCGATCTGCCCCATTGGACCCTAAACTGATGTTTGGTGTTTCGTACTATTTGGGTGCATTCGGGACTTTGGTTGCCTTACGAAACTCGGTGCAAAACGGGCCGAACTAGTGCAAAAGTTCGTGCCACAAACGCGTCGGAATTTTTCGCAAACGCACCCGATCCACCCCATTGGACCCTAAACTGATGTTTTGGTGCGTTTCGTACTATTTGGGCATTCGGGACCGTTTGGGTTGCCTTACGAAACTCGGTGCAAAACGGGCCGAACTAGTGCAAAAGTTAGTGCCACAAGTCACGTACGGAATTTTTCGGCAACGAACGCACCCGATCCACCCCATTAGACCCTAAACTGATGTTTTGGTGCGTTTCAGTACTACCTGGGTGCATTCGGGACCGTTGGTTGCCTTACGAAACTCGGTGCAAAACGGGCCGAACTAGTGCCAAAAGTTCGTGCCACGAGTCGCGTCGGAATTTTTCCAACGAACACCCCGATCCACCCCATTGGACCCTAAACTGACGTTTTGGGTGCTTTCGTACTATTTGGGGTGCATTCGGGACCGTTTGGTTGCCTTACGAAACTCGGTGCAAAACGGGCCGAACCTAGTGCAAAAGTTCGTGCCATGAGGTCAGGTCGGAATTATTCGCAACGAATGCACCCGATCCACCCCATTGGACCCTAAACTGAATGTTTTGGTGCGTTTCGATACTATTTGGGTGCATTCGGGGACTGTTTGGTGCCTTACGAAACTCGGTGCAAAACGGACTAGTGCAAAAGTTCGTGCCACGAAGTCGCGTCGGAATTTTTCGCAACGAACGCACCGATCCACCCATTGGACCCTAAACTGATGTTTTGGTGCATTTCGTACTATTTGGGTGCATTCGGGACTGTTTGGTTGCCTTACGAAACTCGGTGCAAAACGGGCCGAACTAGTGCAAAAGTTCGTGCCACGAAGTCGCGTCGGAATTTTTCGCAACGAACGCACCGATCCACCCCATTGGACCCTAAACTGATGTTTTGTGCATTTCGTACTATTTGGGTGCATTCGGACCGTTTGGTTGCCTTACGAAATCGGTGCAAACGGGCCGAACTATTCAAAAGTTCGTGCCACAAGGTCGCGTCGGAATTTTCGCAACAAATGCACCCGGTCGACCCCATTGGACCCTAAACTGTTTTGGTGCGTTTCGTACTATTTGGGTGCATTCGGGACCGTTTGGTTGCCTTACGAAACTCGGGCAAAACGGCCGAACTAGTGCAAAAAGTTCGTGGCCACGAAGTCGCGTCGGAATTTTTCGCGAACTGAACGGCAACCCCGATCACCCCATTGGACCCTAAACTGAACGTTTTGGTGGCGTTTCGTACTCATTTGGGTGCATTCGGGATCGTTGGTTGCCCTTACGAAACTCGGTGGCAAAAGCGGGCCGAACTAGTGCAATATGTTTCGTGCCACGAAAGTCAGCGGTCAGGAATTTTTCAGAACGAACGCACCCGAATACACCCCATATTGGACCCTAAACTGACAGTTTTGGTGCAGTTTCAGTAATATTGGGTGCATTGAGGGGACCCGTTTGGGGGTTTTGCCTTAACGAAACTCGGTGCAAAGACGGTCCGAACTTAGTGCTAAAGGTTTCGTGCCCAGAAAGTCACGTCAGGAATTTTTGCAAATGAACAGCAACCCGATCCACCGCCATTAGGACCCTAAACTGGACGTTTGGGTGGCAGTTTCAGTACTATTTGGGTGCATTCAGGGACGCTTTGGGGTTGCCTTACGAAACTCGGTGCAAAAGCGGGCCGAACTAGTGCAGAAAGTTCGTGCCCAGAATGTCCGCGTAGGAATTTTCGACAACGAACGCACACCGATCCAACCCATTGGACCCTAAACTGACGTTTTGGTGCGTTTCATACTATTTGTGTGCATTCGGGACCGTTTGGTTGCCTTACGAAACTCGGTGCAAAACGGGCCGAACTAATGCAAAAGTTCGTGCCACGAAGTCGCGTCGAAATTTTCATAAACGAACGCACCCGATCCACCCATTGAACCCTAAAACTGACTGTTTTGGTGCTGTTCGTACTATTTGGGGTGCATTCGGGACCGTTTGGTTGCCTTACGAAACTCGGTGCAAAACGGGCCGAACTAGTGCAAAAGTTCGTGCCACGAAGTCGCTGTCGGAATTTTTTCACAACGAAACGCACCCGATCTCACCCATTGGAACCCTAAACTGATGTTTGGTGCAGTTTCGTACTATTTGGTTGCATTCGGGACCGTTTGGTTGCCTTACGAAACTCGGTGCAAAACGGGCCGAACTAGTGCAAAAGTTCGTGCCACGAAGGTCGCGTCGGAATTTTTCGCAAGAACGCACCCGATCCACCCCATTGGCCCTAAACTGATGTTTTGGTGCGTTTCGTACTTTTGGTGGCATTCGGGACCGTTTGGTAGCCAATACGAAACTCGGTGCAAAACGGGCCGAACTAGTGCAAAAAGTTCGTGCCGTGAGGTCATGTCGGAATTATTTGCAATGAATGCACCCGATCCACCCCATTGGACACTAAACTATGTTTTGGTGTGTTTGTGAACTATTTGGGTGCATTCGGGGGTTGTTTGGGTCGCCTTACGAAACTCGGTGCAAAACAGGACTATGCAAAAGTTCGTGCCACGAAGTCGCGTCGGAATTTTTCGCAACGAACGCACCGGATCCACTCCTTGGACCTAAACTGATGTTTTGGTGCATTTCATACTATTTGGGTGCATTCGGGGCTGTTTGGTTGCCTTACGAAACTCGGTGCAAAAACAGGACGAACTAGTGCAAAAGTTCGTGCCACGAGTCGCGTCGGAATTTTTCGCAACGAACGCACCGGATCCCTCCATTGGACCCTAAACTGATGTTTTGGTGCATTTCAGTACTATTTTGGGTGCATTCGGGACCGTTGGTTTGCCTTACGAAACTCGGTTGCAAAACGGGCCGAACTAGTGCAAAAGTTCGTGCCACGAGGTCGCGTCGGAATTTTTTTCACAACGAACGCACCCGATCACCCCATTGGACCCTAAACTGACAGTTTGGTGCGTTTCGTACTATTTTGGTGCATTCGGGAACCGTTTGGTTGCCTTACGAAACTCGTTGTGCAAAACGGAGGCCAAACTAGTGCAAAAGTTTGTGCCAGCGAAGTCGCGTCGAACTTTTCGCAACGAACGCACCCGATCCATCCCCATTGGACCCTAAATGATGTTTTGGTGTGTTTCATACTATTTGGGTGCATTCGGGACCGTTTGGTTGCCTTACGAAACTCGTGTGCAAAACTGGGCCGAACTTACTGCAAAGTTCGTGCCACGAAGTCGCGTCAGGAATTTTTCGACAACGAAACGACACCTGATCCACCACATTGGACCCTAAACTGACTGTTTTGGTGCGTTTCGTACTATTTGGGTGCATTCGGGACCGTTTGGTTGCCTTACGAAAGCTCGGTGCAAAACGGGCCGAACTAGTGCAAAAGTTCGTGGCCACGAAGGTCGCGTCAGGAATTTTTCACAAATGAACGCACCAGATCCACCCAGTTGGACCCTAAACTGATGTGTGGTGCAGTTTCAGTACTATTGGGTGCATTCGGGACCAGTTTTGGTTGCCTTACGAAACTCGGTGCAAAACGGGCCGAACTAGTGCAAAAGTTCGTGCCAACGAAGCTTGTGCATCAGGAATTTTTCTGCAAGCGTACAGCACCCGATCCACCCATTTGGACCCTAAACTGATGTTTTGGTGCATTTCGTTACTATCTGGGTGGCATTCCGGGATCGTTTGGTTGGTTGGCCTTAATCGGAAACTTCGGTTGCAAAATCGGGGGCCCGCAACTAGTTGCGAAAAGTTCGTGCCACACGAAGTCGGTGTCGGAAGTTTTCAGAACGACGGCAACCCGATCCACCCCAGTCGGAACCCCTAAACTGATGTTTTGGTGCATTCGTACTATTGGGGTGCATTCGTGGACCGTTTGGTTCGTCCTTACGAAACTCCGGTGCAAAACGAGGCCAAACTAGTGCAAAAGTTAGTGTCACGAAAGTCACGTCGGAAATTTTTCGCAACGAACGCACTCGATCACCCCATTGGACCCTAAATTGTACGATTTGGTGCGTTTCATACATATTTGGGTGCATTCGGACCGTTTGGTTGCCTTACGAAAACTCGGTGCAAACAGGGCCGATACTAGTGCAAAAGTTCGTGCCACGAAAGTCGCGTCGGAATTTTCACAACGAACGCACACCGATCCACCCATTGGACCCTAAACTGACGCTTTGTGTGCGTTTCATATATTTGGGTGCATTCGGGACCGTTTGGTTGCCTTACGAAACTCGTGCAAAACGGGCCGAACTAGTGCAAAAGTTCGTGCCCTGAAGTGCAGTCGGAATTTTCGCAACGAACGCACCCGATCCACCCAGTTGGACCCCTAAACTGAATGTTTGGTGGTTTCGATACTATTTGGGTGCATTCGGGGGACCGTTTGGTTGCCTTACGAAACTCGGTGCAAAACGGCGAACTAGTGCAAAAGTTCGTGCCACGAAGTCGCGTCGGAATTTTTCGCAACGAACGCAACCGGATCCACGCCATTGGAACCCTAAACTGATGTTTGGTGCTGTCAACTATTTGGGTGCATTCGGGACTGTTTGGTTGCCTTTACGAAATTCGGTGCAAAACGGGCCGAACCTATTCCAAAAGTTCGTGCCACTAGGTCGCGTCGGAAGTTATTCGCAACGAACGCACCTCGGCTCGACCCATTGGACCATAAACTCTGGCGGTCTGGTGTGTTTCGTACTATTTGGGTGAATTCGGGACCGTTTGGTTGCCTTACGAAACTCGGGGCAAAACGAGCCGAACTAGTGCAAAAGTTAGTGCCACGAAGTCACGACAGAATTTTTCGTAACGAACGGTCACCTCGGATCACACCATTGGACCCTAAACTGATGTTCTTGGTGCAGTTCGTACTATTTGGGTGCATTCGGGACCGTTTGGTTGCCTTACGAAACGCGGTGCAAAACGGGCCGAACTAGTGCAAAAGTTCGTGCCACAACGTTGCGTCGGAATTTTCGCAACGAACGCACCCGATCCACCCCATTGGACCTAAACTGATGTTTTGGTGCGTTTCGTACTATTTGGGTGCATTCGGGACCGTTTGGTTGCCTTACGAAACTCGGTGCAAAACGGGCCGAACTATTGCAAAAGTTCGTGCCACGAAGTCACGTCGGAATTTTCGCAACGAAACGCACCCGATCCACCCCATTGGACCCTAAACTATGTTTTGGTGCGTTTCCTATGGGCATTCGGGACCGTTTGGTTGCCTTACGAAACTCGGTGCAAAACGGGCCGAACTAGTGCAAAAGTTCGTGCCACGAAGTCGTCGGAATTTTTCACAACGAACGCACCCGATCCACCCCATTGGACCCTAAACTGATGTTTTGGTGCGTTTCGTACTATTTGGGTGCATTCGGGACCGTTTGGTTGCCTTACGAAACTCGGCGCAAAACGGGCAACTAGTCAAGTTCGTGCCAGTCGCGTCAATTATTGCAACAACACCCGATCCTCCCCATTGGACCCTAACTGATGTTTTGGTGCGTTTCGTACTATTTGGGTGCATTCGGGACCGTTTGGTTGCCTTACGAAACTCGGTGCAAAACGGCCGAACTAGTGCAAAAGTTCGTGCCACGAGTCGTCGGAATTTTTCGCAACGAAGCACCCGATCCACCCCATTGGACCCTAAACTGATTTTGGTGCGTTTCGTACTATTTGGGTGCATTCGGGACCGTTTGGTGCCTTACGAAACTCGGTGCAAAACGGGCAACTAGTGCAAAAGTTCGTGCCAGTCGCGTCGGAATTTCGCAACGAACGCACCCGATCCCCCCATTGGACCCTAAACTGATGTTTTGGTGCGTTTCGTATTTGGGTGCATTCGGGACCGTTTGGTTGCCTTACGAAACTCGGTGCAAAACGGGCCGAACTAGTGCAAAAGTTAGTGCCACGAAGTCACGCGGAATTTTTCGCGAACACACTCGATCCCCCATTGGACCCTAAATGATGTTTGGTGCATTTCGTACTATTTGGGTGCATTCGGGACCGTTTGGTTGCCTTACGAAACTCGGTGCAAAACGGGCCGAACTAGTGCAAAAGTTCGTGCCACGAAGTCGCGATCGGAATTTTTTCGCAACGAACGCACCCGATCCACCCAATTGGACCCTAAACTGATGTTTTGGTGCGTTTCGTACTATTTGGGTGCATTCGGGACCGTTTGGTTGCCTTACGAAACTCGGTGCAAAACGGGCCGAACTTAGTGCAAAAGTTCGTGCCACGAAGGTCTCGTCGGAATTTTCGCAACGAATGCACCCGATCCACCCCTATTGGACCCTAAACTGACGTTTTGGTGCGTTTCGATACTATTTGGGTGCATTCGGGACCGTTTGGTTGCCTTACGAAACTCGGTGCAAAACGGGCCGAACTAGTGCAAAAGTTCGTGCCACGAAGTCGACGTCGGAATTTTTCGCAACGAACGCACCCGATCCACCCCATTGGACCCTAAACTGATGTTTTGGTGCAGTTTCGTACTATTTGGGTGCATTCGGGACCGTTTGGTTGCCTTACGAAACTCGGTGCAAAACGGGCCGAACTATGCAAAGTTCGTGCCACGAAGTCACGCGGAATTTTTCAACAACGCACCCGATCCCCCCATTGGACCCTAAACTGATGTTTTGGTGTGTTTCGTACTATTTGGGTGCATTCGGGACCGTTTGGTTGCCTTACGAAACTCGGCAAAACGGGCCGAACTAGTGCAAAGTTCGTGCCACGAAGTCACGTCGGAATTTTTCGCAACGAACACCGATCCCCCCATTGGACCCTAAACTGATGTTTGGTGCATTTACTATTTGGGTGCATTCGGGACCGTTTGGTTGCCTTACGAAACTCGGTGCAAAACGGGCCGAACTAGTGCAAAAGTTCGTGCCACAAAGCGTCGGAATTTTTCGCAACGAACGCACCCGATCCACCCCATTGGACCCTAAACTGATGTTTTGGTGCGTTTCGTACTATTTGGGCATTCGGGACCGTTTGGTTGCCTTACGAAACTAGGTGCAAAACGGGCCGAACTAGTTGCAAAAGTTAGTGCCACGAAGTGCACGTACGAATTTTTCGCAACGAACGCACCCGATCCACCCCATTGAGACCCTAAACTGATGTTTTGGTGCGTTTCATACTACTTGAGTGCATTCGGGACCGTTTGGTTGCCTTACGAAACTCGGTGCAAAACGGGCCGAACTAGTGCCAAAGTTCGATGCCACGAAGTTGCGTCGGAATTTTTTCAACGAAACGCCCCGATTCCACCCCATTGGACCTAAACTGATGTTTTGGTGCGTTTCGTACTATTTGGGTGCATTCGGGACCGTTTGGTAGCCATACGAAACTCGGTGCAAAACGGGCCGAACTAGTGCAAAAGTTCGTGCCGAGGAAGGTCAGCGTCGGAATTATTCGCAACGAATGCACCGATCCACCCCATTGGACACTAAACTGACGTTTTGGTGCGTTTCGAACTATTTGGGTGCATTCGGGGACCTGTTTGGGATCGCCTTACGAAACTCGGTGCAAAACAGGGACTAGTGCAAAAGTTCGTGCCACGAAGTCGTCGGAATTTTTCGCAACGAACGCACCGGATCCACCCATTGGACCCTAAACTGATGTTTTGGTGCATTTCATACTATTTGGGTGCATTCGGGCTGTTTGGTTGCCTTACGAAACTCGGTGCAAACGGGCCGAACTAGTGCAAAAGTTCGTGCCACGAAGTCGCGTCGGAATTTTCGCAACGAACGCACCGATCCACCATTGGACCCTAAACTGATGTTTTGGTGCATTTCGTACTATTTGGGTGCATTCGGGACCGTTTGGTTGCCTTACGAAACTCGGTGCAAAACGGGCCGAACTATGCAAAAGTTCGTGCCACGAAGTCGCGTCGGAATTTTCGCAACAAACGCACCCGATCCACCCCATTGGACCCTAAACTGTTTTGGTGCGTTTCGTACTATTTGGGTGCATTCGGGACCGTTTGGTTGCCTTACGAAACTCGGGCAAAACGGCCGAACTAGTGCAAAAGTTAGTGCCACAAGTCACGACGGAATTTTTCGCGAACGCCCACCGATCCCCCATTGGACCCTAAACTGATGTTTGGTGCATTTCGTACTATTTGGGTGCATTCGGGACCGTTTGGTTGCCTTACGAAACTCGGTGCAAAACGGGCCGAACTAGTGCAAAAGTTCGTGCCACAAGTGTCGGAATTTTCGCAAACGCACCCGATCCACCCCATTGACCCTAAACTGATGTTTTGTGCGTTTCGTACTATTTGGGTGCATTCGGGACCGTTTGGTTGCCTTACAAACTCGGTGCAAAACGGGCCGAACTAGTGCAAAAGTTAGTGCCACGAAGTCGCGGAATTTTTCGCAACAAACCCGATCCACCCCATTGGACCCTAACTGATGTTTTGGTGCGTTTCGTACTACATTCGGGACCGTTTGGTTGCCTTACGAACTCGGTGCAAAACGGGCCGAACTAGTGCAAAAGTTCGTGCCACACGCGTCGGATTTTTCAACAACGCACCCGATCCACCCCATTGGACCCTAAACTGACATTTTGGTGCGTTTCGTACTATTTGGGTGCATTCGGGACCGTTTGGTTGCCTTACGAAACTCGGCTGCAAACGGGCCAAACTAGTGCAAAAGTTTCGTGCCACGAAGGTGCGTCGAATTATTTCGCAACGAACGCACCCGATCCACCCCATTGGACCCTAAACTGACGTTTTGGTGCGTTTCGTACTATTTGGGTGCATTCGGGACCGTTGGTTGCCTTACGAAACTCGGTGCAAAACGGGCCGAACTAGTGCAAAAGTTAGTGCCACGAAGTCACGTCAGGAATTTTTCGTAACGAACGCACCTCGATCTGCACCCATTGGACCCTAAACTGACGTTTTGGTGCGTTTCTGTACTATTTGGGTGCATTCGGGACCGTTTGGTTGCCTTACGAAACTCGGTGCAAAACGGGCCGAACTAGTGCCAAAAGTTCGTGCCACAAGTCGCGTCAGGAATTTTTCAACAAACGCGCCCGATCCACCCCATTGGACCCTAAACTGATGTTTTGGTGCGTTTCGTACTATTTGGGTGCATTCGGGACCGTTTGGTTGCCTTACGAAACTCGTGCAAAACGGGCCGAACTAGTGCAAAAGTTCGTGCCAGGTCGTCGGAATTTTCGCAACGAACACCCGATCCCCCCATTGGACCTAAACTGATGTTTTGGTGCGTTTCGACTATTTGGGTGCATTCGGGCCGTTTGGTTGCCTTACGAAACTCGGTGCAAAAGGAACTAGTGCAAAAGTTCGTGCCACGAAGTCGCGTCGGAATTTTTCGCAACGAACGCACCGATCCACCCCATTGGACCCTAAACTGATGTTTTGGTGCATTTACTATTTGGGTGCATTCGGGACGTTTGGTTGCCTTACGAAACTCGGTGCAAAACGGGCCGAACTATGCAAAAGTTCGTGCCACAAGGTCGCGTCGAATTTTCACAACGAACGCACCCGATCCACCCCATTGGACCCTAAACTGATGTTTTGGTGCGTTTCGTATTTGGGTGCATTCGGGACCGTTTGGTTGCCTTACGAAACTCGGTGCAAAACGGCCGAACTAGTGCAAAAGTTAGTGCCACGTCGCGGAATTTTTCGCAACGAACGCACCGATCCCCCATTGGACCCTAAACTGATGTTTTGGTGCATTTCGTACTATTTGGGTGCATTCGGGACCGTTTGGTTGCCTTACGAAACTCGGTGCAAAACGGGCCGAACTAGTCAAAAGTTCGTGCCACAAGTCGCGTCGGAATTTTTCAACAACGCACCCGATCCCCCCATTGGACCCTAAACTGATGTTTTGGTGCGTTTCGTACTATTTGGGTGCATTCGGGACCGTTTGGTTGCCTACGAAACTCGGTGCAAAACGGGCCGAACTAGTGCAAAAGTTCGTGCCAGTCGTCGGAATTTTCGCAATGAACGCACCCGATCCACCCCATTGGACCTAAACTGATGTTTGGTGTGTTTCGTACTATTTGGGTGCATTCGGGACCGTTTGGTTGCCTTACGAAACTCGTGCAAAACGGGCAACTAGTGCAAAGTTCGTGCCACGAAGTCGCGTCGGAATTTTTCGCAACGAACACACCGATCCACCCATTGGACCCTAAACTGATGTTTTGGTGCGTTTCGTACTATTTGGGTGCATTCGGGACCGTTTGGTTGCCTTACGAAATCGGTGCAAAACGGGCCGAACTATTCAAAAGTTCGTGCCACGAAGTCGCGTCGGAATTTTCGCAACAACGCACCCGATCCACCCCATTGGACCCTAAACTGGTTTGGTGCGTTTCGTACTATTTGGGTGCATTCGGGACCGTTTGGTTGCCTTACGAAACTCGGTGCAAAACGGGCCGAACTAGTGCAAAGTTCGTGCCACGAAGTCGCGTCGGAATTTTTCGCAACGACCACCGATCCCCCATTGGACCCTAAACTGATGTTTTGGTGCGTTTCGACTATTTGGGTGCATTCGGGACCGTTTGGTTGCCTTACGAAACTCGGTGCAAAACGGGCCGAACTAGTGCAAAAGTTTCGTGCCACAAACGCGTCGGAATTTTTCGCAACGAACGCACCCGATCCACCCCATTGGACCCTAAACTGATGTTTTGTGCGTTTCGTACTATTTGGGTGCATTCGGGACCGTTTGGTTGCCTTACGAAACGGTGCAAAACGGGCCGAACTATTGCAAAAGTTCGCCACAAGTCCGTCGGAATTTTCGCAACAAACGCACCCCCACCCCATTGACCCTAAACTGATGTTTTGGTGCGTTTCGTACTATTTGCATTCGGGACCGTTTGGTTGCCTTACGAAACTCGGTGCAAAACGGGCCGAACTAGTGCAAAAGTTCGTGCCACGAGTCGCTCGGAATTTTTCGCAACGAACGCACCCGATCCCCCCATTGGACCCTAAACTGATGTTTGGTGCGTTTCGTACTATTTGGGTGCATTCGGGACCGTTTGGTTGCCTTACGAAACTCGGTGCAAAACGGGCAACTAGTGCAAAGTTCGCAGAGGTCGCGTCGAATTTTTCAACAAACGCACCCGATCCCCCCATTGGACCCTAAACTGATGTTTTGGTGCGTTTCGTACTATTTGGGTGCATTCGGGACCGTTTGGTTGCCTTACGAAACTCGGTGCAAAACGGCCGAACTAGTGCAAAAGTTCGTGCCACGAGGTCGCGTCGGATTTTTCACAACGCACCCGATCCACCCATTGGACCCTAAACTGATTTTGGTGCGTTTCGACTATTTGGGTGCATTCGGACCGTTTGGTGCCTTACAAACTCGGCGCAAAACGGGCAAACTATGCAAAGTTCGTGCCGTGAGGTCGCGTCGGAATTTTCGCAACGAACGCACCCGATCCACCCCATTGGACCCTAAACTGATGTTTTGGTGCGTTTCGTACTATTTGGGTGCATTCGGGACTGTTTGGTTGCCTTACGAAACTCGGTGCAAAACGGGCCGAACTATTCAAAAGTTAGTGCCACGAAGTCGGAATTTTCGCAACGAAACACCCGATCCCCCATTGGACCCTAACTGATGTTTTGGTGCTTTCGTACTATTTGGGTGCATTCGGGACCGTTTGGTTGCCTTACGAAACTCGGTGCAAAACGGGAACTAGTCCAAAAGTTCGTGCCACGAAGTCGCGGAATTTTCAACAACGCACCGATCCACCCATTGGACCCTAAACTGATGTTTTGGTGCATTTCGTACTATTTGGGTGCATTCGGGACCGTTTGGTTGCCTTACGAAACTCGGTGCAAAACGGGCCGAATAGTGCAAAGTTCGTGCCAAGGTCTGTCGGAATTATTCGCAAAACGCACCGATCCACCCCATTGGACCTAAACTGATGTTTTGGTGCGTTTCGAACTATTTGGGTGCATTCGGGGCTGTTTGGTTGCCTTACGAAACTCGGTGCAAAACGGACTAGTGCAAAAGTTCGTGCCACGAAGTCGCGTCGGAATTTTTCGCAACGAACGCACCCGATCCACCCCATTGGACCCTAAACTGATGTTTTGGTGCGTTTACTATTTGGGTGCATTCGGGACTGTTTGGTTGCCTTACGAAACTCGGTGCAAAACGGGCCGAACTATGCAAAAGTTAGTGCCACGAAGTCGCGTCGGAATTTTTCGTAACAAACGCACCCGATCCACCCCATTGGACCCTAAACTGGCGTTTTGGTGTGTTTCGTACTATTTGGGTGCATTCGGGACCGTTTGGTTGCCTTAAGAAACTCGGGGCAAAACGGCCGAACTAGTGCAAAAGTTCGTGCCACAGGTCACGACGGAATTTTCGAACGAACACCGATCTCCCCATTGGACCCTAAATGATGTTTTGTGCATTTCGTACTATTTGGGTGCATTCGGGACTGTTTGGTTGCCTTACGAAACTCGGTGCAAAACGGGCCGAACTAGTGCAAAAGTTCGTGCCACAAACTTGCGTCGGAATTTTTTCAATGAACGCACCCGATCCACCCCATTGGACCTAAACTGATGTTTGTGCGTTTCGTACTATTTGGGTGCATTCGGGACCGTTTGGTTGCCTTACGAAACTCGGTGCAAACAGGCCGAACTAGTTGCAAAAGTTCGTGCCACGAAGTCGCGTCGGAATTTTCACAACAGAACGCACCCGAATCCACCCCATTGGACCCTAAACTGAACGTTTCGTGCGTTTCATACTATCTGGTGCATTCGGGAGAACCGTTTGTGTGCCTTACGAACTACGGTGCAAAACGGGGCGAACTAGTGCAAAGTCGTGCCACTGCAAGTCCAATCGGAATTTTCGCAACGAACGCACCCGATCCACCCCATGTGACCCTAAACTGACGTTTTTGGGTGTGTTTCGTACTATTTGGGTGCATTCGGGACCGTTTGGTATGCCTTACGAAACTCGGCTGCAAAACGGCCGAAACTAGTGCAAATAGTTTGTGCCCGAAGTCGGTCGGAATTTTTTCACAACGAACGCCCCGATCCACCCCATGGACCCTAAACTGACGTTTGGGTGCGTTCATACTATTTGGGTGCATCGGACCGTTTGGTTGCCTTACGAAACTCGGTGCCAAAATGGGCCGAACTTAGTGCAACAGTTCGTGCCACTGAAGTCGCGTCGGAATTTCTCACACGAACGCACCCTGATCCTACACCTGTTGGACCCTAAACTAATGTTTTGGTGCGTTTCATACTATTTGGTTGCCATTCGGGACCATTTGGTGCACTTACTAAACTCAGGTGCAAACGGGTCCGACACTGGTCCAAACAGTTCGCTGCCACGACCGTCGCGTCGATTATTTTTCCACAAAGAACGCACCCGATCCTACACCCATTGTACCCACTAACCTGACGTTTTTTTAAGTGCTGTTTGTACTATTCGGGTGCATTCGGGACACATTTGGTTTGCATTTACGAAACTCCGGTACCAAACGGGACGCACTAGTGCAAAAGTTCAGTGCCACGAAGTCGCGTCGGAACTGTTTCGCAACTGAACACACTCGATTCCACCCCATTGGGCCCTTAATTCTTGACTGTTTTGGTGCGTTTCGTACTATTGGGTGCATTCGGGGACCTGTTTGGTTGCCTTACGAAACTCGGTGCAAAACAGGACTAGTGCAAAAGTTCGTGCCACGAAGTCGCGTCGGAATTTTTCGCAACGAACGCACCGGATCCACCCCATTGGACCCTAAACTGATGTTTTGGTGCATTTCATACTATTTGGGTGCATTCGGGGCTGTTGGTTGCCTTACGAAACTCGGTGCAAAACAGGAGAACTAGTGCAAAAGTTCGTGCCACGAAGCGCGTCGGAATTTTCGCAACGAACGCACCGATCCACCCATTGGACCCTAAACTGATGTTTTGGTGCATTTCATACTATTTGGGTGCATTCGGGACTGTTTGGTTGCCTTACGAAATCGGTGCAAAACGGGCCGAAACTATTCCAAAAGTTCGTGCCACAAGTCGCGTCGGAATTTTCGCAACAAATGCACCCGATCGACCCCATTGGACCCTAAACTGTTTTGTGCGTTTCGTACTATTGGGTGAATTCGGGACCGTTTGGTTGCCTTACGAAACTCGGCAAAACGAGCCGAACTAGTGCAAAAGTTAGTGCCCGAAGTCACGACGGAATTTTTCGTAACGAACGCACCGATCTGCCCCATTGGACCCTAACTGATGTTTGGTGCATTTCTACTATTTGGGTGCATTCGGGACCGTTGGTTGCCTTACGAAACTCGGTGCAAAACGGGCCGAACTAGTGCAAAAGTTCGTGCCACAAACGTGTCGGAATTTTCGCAAGAACGCACCCGATCCACCCGTTGGACCTTAAACTGATGTTTTGGTGCGTTTCGTACTATTTGGGTGCATTCGGGACCGTTTGGTTGCCTTACGAAACTCGGTGCAAAACGGGCCGAACTATCAAAAGTTAGTGCCACGAAGTCACGACGGAATTTTTCGCAACAAAACGCACCCGATCCACCCCATTAGACCTAAACTGATGTTTTGGTGCGTTTCACTATATATTCGGGACCGTTTGGTTGCCTTACGAAACTCGGTACAAACGGGCCGAACTAGTGCAAAAGTTCGTGCCACAAACTCGCGTCGGATTTTTTCGCAACGACGCACCGATCCACCCCATTGGACCCTAAACTGACATTTTGGTGCGTTTCGTATATTTGGGTGCATTCGGGACCGTTTGGATGTCTTACGAAACTCGGCGCAAAACGGCAAAACTAGTGCAAAGTTTGTGCCGTGAGTCGCGTCGAAATTATTCGCAACGAACGCACCGATCCTCCCCATTGGACCCTAAACTGATGTTTTGGTGCGTTTCGTACTATTTGGGTGCATTCGGGACCGTTTGGTGCCTTACAAAACTCGGTGCAAACGGGCCGAACTAGTGCAAAAGTTAGTGCCACGAAGTCCGAGGAATTTTTCGTAACGAACCACCGATCTGCCCCATTGGACCCTAAACTGATGTTCTGGTGGTTTCGTACTATTTGGGTGCATTCGGGACCGTTGGTTGCCTTACGAAACTCGGTGCAAAACGGGCCGAACTAGTCCAAAAGTTCGTGCCACAAAGTCGCGTCGGATTTTCAACAAACGCGCCCGATCCACCCCATTGGACCCTAAACTGATGTTTTGGTGCGTTTCGTACTATTTGGGTGCATTCGGGACCGTTTGGTAGCCATACGAAACTCGGTGCAAACGGCCGAACTAGTGCAAAAGTTCGTGCCGTGAGGTCATGTCGGAATTATTCGCAACGAATGCACCCGATCCACCCCATTGGACAAAAACTGATGTTTGGTGCGTTTCGAAACTATTTGGGTGCATTCGGGGTTGTTGGTCGCCTTACAAAACTCGGTGCAAAACAGGACTAGTGCAAAAGTTCGTGCCACGAAGTCGCGTCGGAATTTTTCGCAACGAACGCACCGATCCACCCCATTGGACCCTAACTGATGTTTTGGTGCATTTCATACTATTTGGGTGCATTCGGGATGTTTGGTTGCCTTACGAAATTCGGTGCAAAAACGGGCCGAACTATTCCAAAAGTTCGTGCCACAAGTCGACGAATTTTCAAACAACGCACCGGTCGACCCCATTGGACCCTAA
>NW_024376434.1:0-58943 GCF_016808335.1 Panicum virgatum
TTTCTTTCTGTTTGGTGCATTTGGAACTGTTTCGCTATTGCACGAAACTTGGTGCAAAACACGCGCCAGACTGGTGCAATTAATGTAAACGTTTGTGCCACGAAGTCATGTCATATTTATCGCAATGAATGCTCGTGATCCACACCATTGGACCGTAAACTCATGTTTTTGGTGCATTCTTTCCGTTTGGGTCTTTTGGGACCATTTTGCTATTGCACGAAACTTGCTGCAAAATGCGCCAACTGGTGCAATTAATGCAAAAGTTCGCGCCATATGTCTTGTTAGAATTTTTTCGCAAATAACACACTGGATCCACACCATTGGACCCTAAACTCATGTTTTGGTGTGTTTCTTTCCGTTTGGGTGCATTTGGAACCGTTTCGCTATTGCCCGAAACTTGCTGCAAAACACGCCAAAAAACAAAATGAAAACTTCGTGCCACGAAGTCGTGTCAGAATTTTTTTGCAACGAACACTCCGATTCACACCATTGAACCCTAAACTCATGTTTTGGTGTGTTTCTTTCCGTTTGGGTGCATTTGGAACCATTTCGCTAACTGCACAACTTGGTGCAAAACGCGCCAGACTGGTGCAATTAATGAAATAGTTCGTGCCACGAAGTCGTGTCATATTTTTTTCGCAACGAAAGCTCACGATCTACACCAATGGACCCTAAACTCATGTTATGGTGCTTTTCTTTCCGTTTGGGGTACATTTGGGACTATTTTCGACGACTTACTAAAATGCGCCAAGCTGTGCAATTAATGTGAAGTTCGTGCCACGAAGTTGTGTCATAATTTTTCGCAATGAACACTCACGATCCACACCATTGGGATCTTAAACTCATGTTTTGTGCGTTTCTTTCCATTTGGGTGCATTTGGAACCGTCTCGCTACTGCACAAAACTTGATGCAAACGCGCCAAACTGGTGCAATTAATGCAAAGTTCGTGCCACGATGTCTTGTTAGAATTTTTCGCAACTAACGCCCCCGATCCTCTCCATTGGATCCTAAACTCATGTTTTGGTGTGTTTTTCTTTCCGTTTGGGTGCATTTGTGACCATTTCGCTACTGCCAGAACGCAAAATGCGCCAGATTGGTGCAATTAATGTAAAAGTTTGTGCCACAAAGCGTGTCATTATTATTCGCAACGAATGCTCACGATCCCACACCATTGGACACAAAACTCATGTTTTGGTCGGTTTTTTCCATTTGGGTGCATTTGGAACCTTTGCTACTATATACGAAACTTGCCGCAAACACGCCAAACTGGTACAATTATATATAAAGTTCGTGCCACGATGTCTCGTTAGAATTCTCACAACAAACTCTCCTGATCCACACCATTGGTACCTAAACTCATGTTTTGGCGCATTTCTTTCCGTTTGGGTGCATTTGGAACTGTTTTGCTACTGCACGAAACTTGGCGCAAACGCCAGACTGGTGCAATTAATGCAAAGTTCGTGCCACGAAGTCGTGTTGAAATTTTTTGCAACGAACGATCCTGATCCACACCATTGGAACCTAAAGTCATGTTTTAGTGCGTTTCTTTCCATTTGTGTGCATTTGTGACCGTTTCGTACTGCTCGATGTAAAAGTTCGTGCGACGAAGTTGTGTCATAATTTTTTGCAACGAAAGCTCACGATCCACACCATTGGACCTTAAACTCTTGTTTTTGGTGCGTTTTCTTTCCATTTGATGCATTCAGAACCAATTGCTACTACACGAAACTTGCTCAAACGCGCCAAACTAATACAATTAATGCAAAAGTTCGTGCGACGAAGTCGTGTAATAATTTTTCGTAACAAAAGCTCACGATCTACACCAATGGACCCTAAACTCATGTTTTGCTGCTTTCTTTCCGTTTGGGTGCATTTGGGACTGTTTGGCTACTGCACGAAAATGCGAAAAACTGGTGCAATTAATGTAAAAGTTCGTGTCATGAAGTCGTGTCATAATTTTTCGCAACGAAAGCTCACGATCCACACCAATGGACCCTAAACTCATGTTTTGGTGCGTTCTTTCCATTTCGGTGCATTTGGGACTGTTTCGCTACTGCACGAAAATGCGCCAAACTAGTGCAATTAATGTAGATGTTCGTGCCACGAAGTTGTGTCATAATTTTTTGCAACGAACACTCACGATCCACACCATTGGACCTTAAACTCATGTTTTGGTGCGTTTCTTTCCGTTTGGGTGCATTCGGAACCGTCTCGCTACTGCAACGAAACTTGCTGCAAAATGCGCCAAACGGGTGCAATTAATGTAAAAGTTCGTGCCACGATGTCTTGTTAGAATTTTTCGCAACTAACGCCCCCGATCCACACCATTGGATCCTAAACTCATGTTTTGGTGCGTTTCTTTCCGTCTGGGTGCATTTGTGACCATTCGCTATTTCCAGAAACTTGGTGCAAAATGCGCCAGACTCGTGCAATTAATGTAAAAGTTCGTGCCACAAAGTCGTGTCATAATTGTTCACAACGAATGCTCACGGTCCACACCATTGGACCCAAAACTCATGTTTTGGTCCGGTTTTTCCATTTGGGTGCATTTGGAACCATTTTGCTACTACAAGAAACTTGCCGCAAAACACGCCAAACTGGTACAATTACTACAAAGTTTGTGCCACGATGTCTCATTATAATTTCTCACAACAAACTCTCCTGATCCACACCATTGGAACCTAAACTCATGTTTTGGCGCGTTTCTTTCCGTTTGGGTGCATTTGTGACCGTTTCGCTACTACACAAACTTGGTGTTAACGTGCCAGACTGGTGCAATTAATGTAAAAGTTCATGCCACGAAGTCGTGTCATAATTTTTCGCAACGAATGCTCACGATCCACACCATTGGACCCTAAACTCATGTTTTGGCGCGTTTCTTTCCGTTTGGGTGCATTTGGAACCATTTTGCTACTGCACGAAACTTGGTGCATAACGCGCCAGACTGGTGCAATTAATGCAAAACTTCGTGCCACGAAGTCGTGTCGAAATTTTTCGCAACGAATGCTTCCGGTCCACACCATTGGACCCAAAACTCATGTACTGGTGCGTTTCTTTCCGTTTGGTTGCATTCGGAACCGTTTTGCTACTACACGAAACTTGCTGCAAAATGCGCCAAACTGGTGCAATTAATGTAAAAGTTTGTGCCACGATGTCTTGTTAGAATTTTCGCAACTAACACTCACGATCCACACCATTGGAACCTAAACTCATGTTTTAGTGCGTTTCTTTCCGTTTGTGTGCATTTGTGACCGTTTCGGTACAGCTCGATGTAAAAGTTCGTGCGATGAAGTCGTGTCATAATTTTTTGCAACGAAAGCTCACGATCCACACCATTGGACCTTAAACACATGTTTTGGTGCGTTTCTTTCCGTTTGGGAGCGTTTGCAACCATTTCGCTACTGCACGAAACTTGGTGCAAAACGCGCCAGACTGGTGCAATTAATGAAAAAGTTCGTGCCACGAAGTTGTGTCATAATTTTTCGCAACGAAAGCTCACGATCTACACCATTGGACCCTAAACTCATGATTTGGTATGTTTCTTTCCGTTTGGGTGTATTTGGGACCATTTCGCTATTGCACGAAAACGCGCCAAACTGGTGCAATTAATGCAAAAGTCCATGCCACGATGTCTTGTTAGAATTTTTCACAATGAATGCTTCCGATCCATACCATCGGACCCTAATCTCATGTTTTGGTGCGTTTCTTTCCATTTGGGTGTGTTTGCACCCATTTCGCTACTGCACGAAACTTGCTGCAAAACGCGCTAGACTGTTGCAATTAATGTAAATGTTCGCGCCACGAAGTCATGTCATAATTCATCGCAACGAACGCTCGTGATCCACACATTTGGACCGTAAACTCATGTTTTGGTGCATTCTTTCCGTTTGGGTGCATTTGGGACCATTTCGCTACTGCACAAAAATGCGCCAAACTGTGTGATTAATGCAAAAGGTCGTGCCACGAAGTCGTGCCGGAATTTTTCACAACATATGCTCCCGATCCACACCATTGGACCCTAAACTCATGTTTTGGTGTGTTTCTTTCCGTTTGGGTGCATTTGGGACCATTTCGCCATTGCACGAAACTTGCTGCAAAATACGCCAAACTGGTGCAATTAATGAAAAAGTTCGCGCCACGATGTCTTGTTAGAATTTTTTCGCAAATAACACTCTGGATCCACACCATTGGACCCTAAACTCATGTTTTGGTGAGTTTCTTTCCGTTTGGGTGCATTTGGAACCGTTTCGCTATTGCCCGAAGCTTGCTGCAAAACGCGCCAAACTGGTGCAATTAATGAAAAAGTTCGTGCCACGAAGTCGGGTCTGAACTTTTTTGCAACGAACACTCCCGATTCACACTATTGAACCCTATACTTATGTTTTGGTGTGTTTCTTTCTGTTTGGATGCATTTGGAACCGTTTTGCTACTGCACGAAACTTGGTGCAAAACACGCCAGACTGGTTCAATTAATGAAAAAGTTCGTGCCACGAAGTCATGTCATAATTTTTCGCAATGAAAGCTCACGATCTACACCAATGGACCCTAAACTCATGTTTTGGTCCTTTCTTTCCGTTTGGGTGCAATTGGGACTGTTTCGCTACTGCACGAAAATGCGCCAAACTGGTGCAATTAATGTAAAAGTTCGTGTCACGAAGTCGTGTCATAATTTTTCGCAAGGAAAGCTCACGATCCACACCAACGGACCCTAAACTCATGTTTTGGTGCATTCTTTCCGTTTCGGTGCATTTGGGATTGTTTCGCTATTGCACGAAAATGCGCCAAACTGGTGCAATTAATGTAGAACTTCGTGCCACGAAATTGTGTCATAATTTTTCTCAAGGAACACTCACGATCCACAGCATTAGACCTCAAACTCATGTTTTGGAGCTTTTCTTTCTGTTTGGGAGCATTTGGAACCGTCTCGCTACTGCACGAAACTTGCTGCAAAACGCGGCAAACTGGCGCAATTAATGCAAAAGTTTGTGCCATGAAGTCGTGTCAGAATTTTTTGCAACGACGCTCCCGATCCACACCATTGGACCCTAAACTCATGTTTTGGTGTGTTTCTTTCTGTTTGGGTGCATTTGGAGCCGTTTTGCTACCACACGAAATTTGCTGCTAAACACGCCAAACTGGCGCAATTAATGCAAAAGTTCGTGCCACGATATCTTGTTAGAATTTTTCGCAACGAACGCTCCCGATCCAGACCATTGCAACCTAAACTCATGTTTTGGTGCGTTTCTTTCCGTTTGGGTGCATTTGTGACCATTTCGCTACTGCCCGAAACTTGGTGCAAAACGTGCCAGACTGGTGCAATTAATGTAAAAGTTTGTGCCACGAAGTCGTGTCATAATTTTTCACATCGAACGCTCACGATCCACAAGATTGGACCCTAAACTCATGTTTTGGTGCGTTTCTTTCCATTTGGGTGTATTTGGGTCCGTTTCGCTATTGCACAAAAACGCGCCAAACTGGTGCAATTAATGCAAAAGTTCGTACCACGAAGTCATGTCGGAATTTTACGCAACGTATGCTCCCGGTCCACAGTATTTGACCCTAAACTCATGTTTTGGTGCGTTTCATTCCGTTTGGGTGCTTTTGGGACCGTTTCCCAACTACACGAAACTTGCTGCAAAACGCGCCAAACTGGTGCAATTAATGCAAAACATCGTGCCTTGAAGTCGTGTCAGAATTTTTCGCAATGAATGCCCCTGATCCATACCATTGGACCCTAAGCACATGTTTTGCTGCGTTTCTTTTTGTTTGGGTGCATTTGGGACTGTTTCGCTACTACACGAAACTTGCTACAAAATGCGCCAAACTGGTGCAATTAATGCAAAAGTTCGTGCCACAAAGTCGTGTCGGAATTTTTCACAACATATGCTCCCGATCCACACCATTGGACCCTAAACTCATGTTTTGGTGTGTTTCTTTCTATTTGGGTGCATTTGGAACCGTTTCGCTACTGCATAAAACTTGTCGCAAAAAGCGCCAAACTGGTGCAATTAATGCAAAAGTTTGCGCCACGATGTCTTGTTAGAATTTTTTTGCAACTAACGCTCCGTATCCACACCATTGGACCCTAAACTCATGTTTTGGCGCGTTCCTTTCCGTTTGGGTGCATTTGGAACCGTTTCGCTACTGCACGAAACTTGCTGCAAAACACGCCAAACTGGTGCAATTAATGCAAAAGCTCGTGCCACGAAGTCATGTAGGAATTTTTCGCAACGAACGCTCCCGATCCACACCATTTGGGTGCATTTGGAACCGTTTGGGTGCAATTAACACAACTAACACTCCGGATCCACACCATTGGACTCTAAACTCATGTTTTGGTGTGTTTCTTTATGTTTGGGTGCATTTGGGACCGTTTCACTACTGCACGAAACTTGGTGCAAAATGAGCAAAACTGGTGCAATTAATTCAAAAGTTCGTGCCACGAAGTCGTGTTGGAATTTTTCACAACGTATGCTCCCGATCCACACCATTGGATCCTAAACTCATGTTTTCGTGCGTTTCTTTCCGTTTGGGTGCATTTGGGACCGTTTCACTGCTGCATTAAACTTTGTGCAAAATGCGCCAAACAGGTGCAATTGATGCATAAGTTCGCACCACGATGTCTTGTTACAATGTTTCGCAACTAACGCTCCGGATCCACACCATTGGAACCTAAACTCATGTTTTAGTGCGTTTCTTTCCGTTTGTGTGCATTTGTGACCGTTTCGGTACAGCTCGATGTAAAAGTTCGTGCGATGAAGTCGTGTCATAATTTTTTGCAACGAAAGCTCACGATCCACACCATTGGACCTTAAACACATGTTTTTGTGCGTTTCTTTCCGTTTGGGAGCGTTTGCAACCATTTCGCTACTGCACGAAACTTGGTGCAAAACGCGCCAGACTGGTGCAATTAATGAAAAAGTTCGTGCCACGAAGTCATGTCGGAATTTTACGCAACGTATGCTCCCGGTCCACAGCATTTGACCCTAAACTCATGTTTTGGTGCGTTTCATTCCGTTTGGGTGCATTTGGTGACCGTTTCCCAACTACACGAAACTTGCTGCAAAACGCGCCAAACTGGTGCAATTAATGCAAAACATCGTGCCTTGAAGTCGTGTCAGAATTTTTCGCAATGAATGCCCCTGATCCATACCATTGGACCCTAAGCTCATGTTTTGCTGCGTTTCTTTTTGTTTGGGTGATTTGGGACTGTTTCGCTACTACACGAAACTTGCTACAAAATGCGCCAAACTGGTGCAATTAATGCAAAAGTTCGTGCCACGAAGTCGTTGTCGGATTTTTTCACAACGTATGCTCCCGATCCACACCATTGGACCCTAAACTCATGTTTTGGTGCGTTTCTTCTATTTGGGGTGCATTTGGAACCGTTTCGCTACTGCATAAAACTTGTCGCAAAACTCGCCAAACTGCGTGCAATTAATGCAAAAGTTTGCGCCACGATGTTTTTGTTAGAATTTTTTTGCAACTAACGCTCCGTATCCACACCCTTGGGCCCTAAACTCATGTTTTGGCGCGTTCCTTTCCGTTTGGGTTCATTTGGAACCGTTTCGCTACTGCACGAAACTTGCTGCAAAACACGCCAAACTGGTGCAATTAATGCAAAAGCTCGTGCCACGAAGTCATGTAGGAATTTTTTCGCAACGAACGCTCCCGATCCACACCATTTGGGTGCATTTGGAACCGTTTGGGTGCAATTAACACA
The DNA here is from genome assembly GCF_016808335.1 of Panicum virgatum. Classification (NCBI taxonomy): domain Eukaryota; kingdom Viridiplantae; phylum Streptophyta; class Magnoliopsida; order Poales; family Poaceae; genus Panicum; species Panicum virgatum. The sequence continues at coordinate 7,725 of NW_024376434.1, forward strand.
ACTAACACTCCGGATCCACACCATTGGACTCTAAACTCATGTTTTGGTTCGTTTCTTTATGTTTGGGTGCATTTGGGACCGTTTCACTACTGGACGAAACTTGGTGCAAAATGAGCAAAACTGGTGCAATTAATTCAAAAGTTCATGCCACGAAGTCGTGTTGGAATTTTTCACAACGTATGCTCCCGATCCACACCATTGGATCCTAAACTCATGTTTTCGTGCGTTTCTTTCCGTTTGGGTGCATTTGGGACCGTTTCACTGCTGCATTAAACTTTGTGCAAAATGCGCCAAAAGGTGCAATTGATGCATAAGTTCGCACCACGTTGTCTTGTTTACAATGTTTCGCAACTAACGCTCCGGATCCACACCATTGGACCCTAAACTCATATCTTGGTGCGTTTCCTTCCGTTTGGGTGCATTTTGGACCATTTCACTACTGCACGAAAATTGGTTCAAAACATGCCAAACTGGTTGCAATTAATGCAAAAGTTCGTGCCACGAAGTCGTGTCGGAATTTTTCGCCAACAACGCTCCCGGTCCACACTTGAACTCAAATTTTGGTGTGTTTCATTCCGTTTTGGTGCATTTGCAATCATTTCGCTACTAATCCTCCGTATCCACACCATTGGACTCTATACTCATGTTTTGGTGCGTTTCTTTCCTTTTGGGTGCATTTGGGACCATTTCGCTATTGCACGAAACTTGCTGCAAAATGCGCCAAACTGGTGCAATTAATGCAAAAGTTCGCGCCACGATGTCTTGTTGGAATTTTTTCGTAAATAACACTCTAGATCCACACCATTGGACCCTAAACTCATGTTTTGGTGAGTTTCTTTCCATTTGGGTGCATTTGGAACCGTTTCGCTATTGCCCGAAACTTGCTGCAAACGTGCCAACCTGGTGCAATTAATGAAAAAGTTCGTGCCACGAAGTCGTGTCAGAATCTTTTGCAATGAACACTCCCGATTCACACCATTGAACCCTAAACTCATGTTTTGGTGTGTTTCTTTCCGTTTGGGTGCATTTGGAACCGTTTCGCTACTGCACGAAACTTGGTGTAAAACGCGCCAGACTGGTGCAATTAATGAAAAGTTCATGCCACGAAGTCGTGTCATAATTTTTCGCAACGAAAGGTCACGATCTACACCAATGGACCCTAACTCATGTTTTGGGCTTTCTTTCCGTTTGGGTGCATTTGGGACTGTTTCGCTACAACACGAAATGTGCCAAACTGGTGCAATTAATGTAAAAGTTCTTGTCACGAAGTCGTGTCATAATTTTTCGCAACGAAAGCTCACGATCGACACAAATGTACCCTAAACTCATGTTTTGGTGCGTTCTTTCCATTTCGGTGCATTTGGGACTGTTTCGTTACTACACGAAAATGCGCCAAACTGGTGCAATTAATGTAGAAGTTCGTGCCACGAAGTTGTGTCATAATTTTTCGAAACGAAGACTCACGATCCACACCATTGGACCTTAAACTCATGTTTTGGTGCGTTTCTTTCCATTTGGGTGCATTTGGAACCGTCTCGCTACTGCACAAAACTTGCTGCAAAACGAGCCAAACTAGTCCAATTAATGCAAAAGTTCGTGCCACGAAGTTGTGTTAGAATTTTTTGCAACGACGCTCCCGATCCACACCATTGGACCCTAAACTCATGTTTTGGTGTGTTTCTTTCCATTTGGGTGCATTTGGAGCCGTTTTGCTACTACACGAAACGTGCTGCAAAACACGCCAAACTGGCGCAATTATTGCAAAAGTTCGTGCCACGATATCTTGTTAGAATTTTTCGCAACGAACACTCCCGATCCACACCATTGGACCTAAACTCATGTTTTGGTGCGTTTCTTTCCATTTGCGTGCATTTGTGACCATTTCGCTACTGCCCAAAACTTGTGCAAAACGTGCCAGACAGGTGCAATTAATGTAAAGTTTGTGCCACAAAGTCATGTCATAATTTTTCGCATCAAATGCTCACGATCCACACCATTGGACCCCTAAACTCATGTTTTGGTGTGTTTCTTTCCGTTTGGGTGTATTTGGGTCCGTTTCGCTATTGCACAAAAACACGCCAAACTAGTGCAATTAATGCAAAAGTTCGTGCCACGAAGTCGTGTCGGAATTTTACGCAACGTTTGTTCCCGATCCACAGCATTGGACCCTAAACTCATGTTTTGGTGCGTTTCATACTGTTTGGGTGCATTTGGGACCGTTTCCCTACTTCACGAAACTTGCTGCAAAACACGCCAAACTGGTGCAATTAATGTAAAACATCGTGCCTTGAAGTCGTGTCGGAATTTTTCGCCACGAACGCCCCTGATCCATACCATTGGATCCTAAGCTCATGATTTGCTGCGTTTCTTTTTGTTTGGGTACATTTGGGACTGTTTCGCTACTGCACGAAACTTGCTACAAAATGTGCCAAACTGGTGCAATTAATGCAAAAGTTTGTGCCACGAAGTCGTATCGGAATTTTACGCAATGTTTGCTCCCGATGCACAGCATTGGACCCTAAACTCATGTTTTGGTGCGTTTCATTCCGTTTGGGTGCATTTGGGACCGTTTCCCTACTACACGAAACTTGCTGCAAATGCGCCAAACTGGTGCAATTAATGCAAAACATCGTGCCTTGAAGTCGTGTCAGAATTTTCGCAACGAACGCCCCTGATCCATACAATTAGACCCTAAGCTCATGTTTTGCTGCGTTTCTTTTCGTTTGGGTGCATTTGGGACTATTTTGCTACTGCACGAAACTTGCTACAAAATGCGCCAAACTTGTGCAATTAATGCAAAAGTTCGTGCCGCGAAGTCGTGTCAGAATTTTTCACAACGTATGCTCCCGATCCACACCATTGGACCCTAAACTCTTGTTTTGGTGCGTTTCTTTCTATTTGGGTGCATTTGGAACCGTTTCGCTACTGCATAAAACTTGCCGCAAAACGCGCCAAACTGGTGTAATTAATGCAAAAGTTCGCGCCACGATGTCTTGTTGGATTTTTTTCGTAAATAGCACTCTAGATCCACACCATTGGACCCTAAACTCATGTTTTGGTGAGTTTCTTTCCATTTGGGTGCATTTGGAACCGTTTCGCTATTGCCCGAAACTTGCTGCAAAACGTGCCAAACTGGTGCAATTAATGAAAAAATTCGTGCCACGAAGTCGTGCCAGAATTTTTTGCATCGAACACTCCCGATTCACACCATTGAACCCTAAACTCATGTTTTGGTGCGTTTCTTTCCATTTGCGTGCATTTAGACCATTTCGCTACTGCACGAAACTTGGTGCAAAACGTGCCAGACTGGTGCAATTAATGTAAAAGTTTGTGCCACGAAGTCGTGTCATAATTTTTCGCATCGAATGCTCACGATCCACAAGATTGGACCCTAAACTAATGTTTTGGTGCGTTTTTTTCCATTTGGGTGTATTTGGGTCCGTTTTGCTATTGCACAAAAACGCGCCAAACTGGTGCAATTAATGCAAAAGTTCGTACCATGAAGTCATGTCGGAATTTTACGCAACGTATGCTCCCGATCCACTGCATTGGACCCTAAACTCATGTTTTGGTGCGTTTCATTCCGTTTGGGTGCATTTGGGACCGTTTCCCTACTACACGAAACTTGCCTGCAAAACGTGCCAAACTGGTGCAATTAATGCAAAACATCGTGCCTTGAAGTCGTGTCAGAATTTTTCGCAATGAACACCCCTGATCCATACAATTGGACCCCAAGCTCATGTTTTGCTGCATTTCTTTTTGTTTGGGTTGCAGTTGGGACTGTTTCGCTACTACACGAAACTTGCTACAAAATGCGCCAAACTGGTGCAATTAATGCAAAAGATCGTACCACGAAGTCGTGTCAGAACTTTTCACAACGTATGCTCCCGATCCACACCATTGGACCCTAAACTCATGTTTTGGTGCGTTTCTTTCTTTTTGGGTGCATTTGGAACCGTTTCTCTACTGCATAAAACTTGCCGCAAAACGCGCCAAACTGGTGCAATTAATGCAAAAGTTTGTGCCACGATGTCTTGTTAGAATTTTTTGCAACTAACGCTCCGTATCCACACCATTGGACCCTAAACTCATGTTTTGGTGCGTTTTTTCCATTTCGGTGCATTTGGGACTGTTTCGCTACTACACGAAAATGCGCCAAACTGGTTGCAATTAATGTAGAAGTTCGTGCCACGAAGTTGTGTCATAATTTTTCGAAACGAACACTCACGATCCACACCATTGGACCTTAAACTCATGTTTTGGTGCGTTTCTTTCCATTTGGGTGCATTTGGAACCGTCTCGCTACTGCACGAAACTTGCTGCAAAACGCGCCAAACTGGTCCAATTAATGCAAAAGTTCGTGCCACGAAGTTGTGTTAGAATTTTTTGCAACGACGCTCCCGATCCACACCATTGGACCCTAAACTCATGTTTTGGTGTGTTTCTTTCCATTTGGGTGCATTTGGAGCCGTTTTGCTACTACACGAAACTTGCTGCAAGACACGCCAAACTGGCGCAATTAATGCTAAAGTTCGTGCCACGATATCTTTTTAGAATTTTTTGCAACGAACACTCCCGATCCACACCATTGGAACCTAAACTCATGTTTTGGTGCGTTTCTTTCCATTTGCGTGCATTTGTGACCATTTCGCTACTGCCCAAAACTTGGTGCAAAACGTGCCAGACAGGTGCAATTAATGTAAAAGTTTGTGCCACAAAGTCATGTCATAATTTTTCGCATCAAATGCTCACGATCCACACCATTGGACCCTAAACTCATGTTTTGGTGTGTTTCTTTCCGTATGGGTGTATTTGGGTCTGTTTCGCTATTGCACAAACACACGCCAAACTAGTGCAATTAATGCAAAAGTTCGTGCCACGAAGTCGTGTCAGAATTTTACGCAACGTATGCTCCCGATCCACAGCATTTGACCCTAAACTCATGTTTTGGTGCGTTTCATTCCGTTTGGGTGCATTTGGGACCGTTTCCCTACTTCACGAAACTTGCTCCAAAACGCGCCAAACTGGTGCAATTAATGTAAAACATCGTGCCTTGAAGTCGTGTCGGAAATTTAATGCCACGAACGCCCCTGATCCATACCATTGGACCCTAAGCTCATGTTTTGCTGCGTTTCTTTTTGTTTGGGTGCATTTGGGACAGTTTCGCTACTGCACGAAACTTGCTACAAAATGCGCCAAACTGGTGCAATTAATGCAAAAGTTTGTGCCACGAAGTCGTGTCGGAATTTTACGCAATGTTTGCTCCCGATCCACAGCATTGGACCCTAAACTCATGTTTTGGTGCGTTTCATTCCGTTTGGGTGCATTTGGGACCGTTTCCTACTACACGAAACTTGTTGCAAAGGCGCCAAACTGGTGCAATTAATGCAAAGATCGTGCCTTGAAGTCGTGTCGGAATTTTTCGCAACGAACTCCCCTGATCCATACCATTGGACCCTAAACTCATGTTTTACTGTGTTTCTTTTCGTTTGGGTGCATTTGGGACTGTTTTGCTACTTCACGAAACTTGCTACAAAATGCGCCAAACTTGTGCAATTAATGCAAAAGTTCGTGTCGCGAAGTCGTGTCAGAATTTTTCACAACGTATGCTCCCGATCCACACCATTGGACCCTAAACTCTTGTTTTGGTGCGTTTCTTTCTATTTGGGTGCATTTGGAACCGTTTCGCTAGTGCATAAAACTTGCCGCAAAACGCGCCAAACTGGTTGTAATTAATGCAAAAGTTCGCGCCACGATGTCTTGTTGGAATTTTTTCATAAATAACACTCTAGATCCACACCATTGGACCCTAAACTCTTGTTTTGGTGAGTTTCTTTCCATTTGGGTGCATTTGGAACCGTTTCGCTATTGCCCGAAACTTGCTGCAAAACGTGCCAAACTGGTGCAATTAATGAAAAAATTCGTGCCACGAAGTCGTGCCAGAATTTTTTGCAACGAACACTCCCGATTCACACCATTGAACCCTAAACTCATGTTTTGGTGCGTTTCTTTCCATTTGCGTGCATTTGTGACCATTTCGCTACTGCACGAAACTTGGTGCAAAACGTGCCAGACTGGTGCAATTATTGTAAAAGTTTGTGCCACGAAGTCATGTCATAATTTTTTGCATCGAATGCTCACGATCCACAAGATTGGAACCTAAACTCATGTTTTGGTGCGTTTCTTTCCATTTGGGTGTATTTGGGTCCGTTTCGCTATTGCACAAAAACACGCCAAACTGGTGCAATTAATGCAAAATTTCGTACCATGAAGTCATGTCGGAATTTTACGCAACGTATGCTCCCGATCCACTGCATTGGACCCTAAACTCATGTTTTGGTGCGTTTCATTCCGTTTGGGTGCATTTGGGACCGTTTCCCTACTACACTAAACTTGCTGCAAAACGTGCCAAACTGGTGCAATTAATGCAAAACATCGTGCCTTGAAGTCGTGTCCGAATTTTTCGCAATGAACACCCCTGATCCATACAATTGGACCCTAAGCTCATGTTTTGTTGCGTTTCTTTTTGTTTGGGTGCATTTGGAACCGTTTCTCTACTGCATAAAACTTGCCGCAAAACGTGCCAAACTGGTGCAATTAATGCAAAAGTTTGCGCCACGATGTCTTGTTAGAATTTTTTGCAACTAACGCTCCGTATCCACACCATTGGACCCTAAACTCATGTTTTGGCGCGTTCCTTTCCGTTTGGGTGCATTTGGAACCGTTTCGCTACTGCACAAACTTGGTGCAAAACACGCCAAACTAGTGCAATTAATGCAAAAGCTCGTGCCACGAAGTCATGTAGGAATTTTTCGCAACGAACGCTCCCGATCCACACCAATTGGGTGCATTTGGAACTGTTTGGGTGCAATTAACACAACTAACACTCCGGATCCACACCATTGGACTCTAAACTCATGTTTTGGTGCGTTTCATTATGTTAGGGTGCATTTGGGACCGTTTCACTACTGCACGAAACTTGGTGCAAAATGAGCAAAACTGGTGCAATTAATGCAAACGTTAGTGCCACGAAGTCGTGTCGGAATTTTTCACAACGTATGCTCCCGATCCACACCATTGGACCCTAAACTCATATTTTCGTGCGTTTTTTTTTCCGTTTGGGTGCATTTGGGACCATTTCACTACTGCACGAAACATGGTTCAAAACATGCCAAACTAGTGCAATTAATGCAAAACTTCGTGCCACGAAGTCGTGTCGGATTTTTTCGCAACAAACGCGCCCGGTCCACACTTGAACTCAAATTTTGGTGCGTTTCATTCCGTTTTGGTGCATTTGCAATCATTTCGCTACTAATCCTCTGTATCCACACCATTGGACCCTATACTCATGTTTTGGTGCGTTTCTTTCCGTTTGGGTGCATTTGGAACCGTTTCGCTATTGCCCGAAACTTGCTGCAAAACGTGCCAAACTGGTGCAATTAATGAAAAAATTCGTGCCACTAAGTCGTGTCAGAATTTTTTGCAACGAACACTGCCGATTCACACCATTGAACCCTAAACTCGTGTTTTGGTGTGTTTCTTTCCATTTGCGTGCATTTGTGACCATTTCGCTACTGCCCGAAACTTGGTGCAAAACGTGCCAGACAGGTGCAATTAATGTAAAAGTTTGTGCCACGAAGTCATGTCATAATTTTTCGCATCGAACGCTCACGATCCACACCATTGGACCCTAAACTCATGTTTTAGTGTGTTTCTTTCCATTTGGGTGGATTTGGAGCCGTTTTGCTACTACACGAAACTTGCTGCAAAACACTCCAAACTGGCACAATTAATGCAAAAGTTCGTGCCCCGATATCTTATTAGAATTTTTCGCAACGAACGCTCCCGATCCACACCATTGGAACCTAAACTCATGTTTTGGTGCGTTTCTTTCTATTTGGGTGCATATGGAACCGTTTCGCTACTACATAAAACTTGCCGCAAAACGCGCCAAACTGGTTGTAATTAATGCAAAAGTTTGCGCCACGATGTCTTGTTGGAATTTTTTGCAACGAACACTGCCGATTCACACCATTGAACCCTAAACTCATGTTTTGGTGTGTTTCTTTCCGTTTGGGTGCATTTGGAACCATTTCGCTACTACACGAATCTTGGTGCAAAACGCGCCAGACTGGTGCAATTAATGAAAAAGTTCGTGCTACGAAGTCGTGTCATAATTTTTCGCAACGAAAGCTCACGATCTACACCAATGGACCCTAACTCATGTTTTGGGCTTTCTTTCCGTTTGGGTGCATTTGAGACTTTTCGCTACTACACGAAAATGCGCCAAACTGGTGCAATTAATGTAAAAGTTCTTGTCACGAAGTCGTGTCATAATTTTTCGCAACGAAAGCTCACGATCCACACAGATGGACCCAAAACTTATGTTTTGGTGCGTTCTTTCCGTTTCGGTGCATTTGGGACTGTTTCGCTACTACACGAAAATGCGCCAAACTAGTGCAATTAATGTAGTAGTTCGTGCCACGAAGTTGTGTCATAATTTTTCGAAACGAACACTCACGATCCACACCATTGGACCTTAAACTCATGTTTTGGTGCATTTCTTTCCATTTGGGTGCATTTGGAACCGTCTCGCTACTGCACGAAACTTCCTGCAAAACGTGCCAAACTGATGCAATTAATGCAAAAGTTCGTGCCACGAAGTTGTGTCAGAATTTTTTGCAATGACGCTCCCGATCCACACCATTGGACCCTAAACTCATGTTTTGGTGTGTTTCTTTCCATTTGGGTGCATTTGGAGCCGTTTTGCTTCTACACGAAACTTGCTGCAAAACACGCCAAACTTGCGCAATTAATGCAAAAGTTCGTGCCACGATATCTTGTTAGAATTTTTCGCAACGAACGCTCCCGATCCACACCATTGGAACCTAAACTCATGTTTTAGTGCGTTTCTTTCCATTTGCGTGTATTTGTGACCATTTCGCTACTGCCCGAAACATGGTGCAAGACGTGCCAGACAGGTGCAATTAATGTAAAAGTTTGTGCCACGAAGTCATGTCATAATTTTTCGCATCGAATGCTCACGATCCACACCATTGGACCCTAAACTCATGTTTTGGTGTGTTTCTTTCCGTTTGGGTGTATTTGGGTCCGTTTCGCTATTGCACAAAAACACGCCAAACTAGTGCAATTAATGCAAAAGTTCGTGCCATGAAGTCGTGTCGGAATTTTACGCAACGTTTGCTCCCGATCAACAGCATTGGACCCTAAACTCATGTTTTGGTGCGTTTCATTCCGTTTGGGTGCATTTGGGATCGTTTCCCTACTACACGAAACTTGCTGCAAAACACGCCAAACTGGTGCAATTAATGCAAAACATCGTGCCTTGAAGTCGTGTCGGAATTTTTCGCAACGAACGCCCCTGATCCATACCATTGGACCTGAAGCTCATGTTTTGCTGCGTTTCTTTTCGTTTGGGTGCATTTGGGACTGTTTCGCTACTGCACGAAACTTGCTACAAAATGCGCCAAACTGATGCAATTAATGCAAAAGTTCGTGCCACAAAGTCGTGTCAGAATTTTTCACAACGTATGCTCCCGATCCACACCATTGAACCCTAAACTCTTGTTTTGGTGCGTTTCTTTCTATTTGGGTGCGTTTGAAACCGTTTCGCTACTGCATAAAACTTGTCGCAAAACGCGCCAAACTGGTGTAATTAATGCAAAAGTTCGCGCCACGATGTCTTGTTAGAATTTTTTCGTAAATAACACTCTGGATCCACACCATTGGACCCTAAACTCAAGTTTTGGTGAGTTTCTTTCCATTTGGGTGCATTTGGAACCGTTTCGCTATTGCCCGAAACTTGATGCAAAACGTGCCAAACTGGTGCAATTAATGAAAAAATTCGTGCCACTATGTCGTGTCAGAATTTTTTGCAACGAACACTGCCGATTCACACCATTGAACCCTAAACTCATGTTTCGGTGTGTTTCTTTCCGTTTGGGTGCATTTGGAACCATTTCGCTACTACACGAAACTTGGTGCAAAATGTGCCAGACTGGTTCAATTAATGAAAAAGTTCGTGCTACGAAGTTGTGTCATAATTTTTCACAACGAAAGCCCACGATCTACACCAATGGACCCTAACTCATGTTTTGGGCTTTCTTTCCGTTTGGGTGCATTTGGGACTTTTCGCTACTACACGAAAATGCGCCAAACTGGTGCAATTAATGTCAAAGTTCTTGTCACGAAGTCGTGTCATAATTTTTCGCAACGAAAGCTCACGATCCACACCAATGGACCCTAAACTCATGTTTTGGTGCATTCTTTCCGTTTCGGTGCATTTGGGACTGTTTCGCTACTACACGAAAATGCGCCAAACTAGTGCAATTAATGTAGAAGTTCGTGCCACAAAGTTGTGTCATAATTTTTCGAAACGAATACTCACGATCCACACCATTGGACCTTAAACTCATGTTTTGGTGCGTTTCTTTCCATTTGGGTGCATTTGGAACCGTCTCGCTACTGCACGAAACTTGCTGCAAAATGCGCCAAACTGGTGCAATTAATGCAAAAGTTCGTGCCACGAAGTTGTGTCAGAATTTTTTGCAACGACGCTCCCAATCCACACCATTGGACCCTAAACTCATGTTTTGGTGTGTTTCTTTCCATTTGGGTGCATTTGGATCCGTTTTGCTACTACACGAAACTTGCTGCAAAACACGCCAAACTGGCGCAATTAATGCAAAAGTTCGTGCCACGATATCTTGTTAGAATTTTTCGCAACGAACGCTCCCGATCCACACCATTGGAACCTCAACTCATGTTTTGGTGCGTTTCTTTCCAATTGCGTGCATTTGTGACCATTTCGCTACTGCCCGAAACTTGGTGCAAAACGTGCCAGACAGGTGCAATTAATGTAAAAGTTTGTGCCACGAAGTCATGTCATAATTTTTCGCATCGAACGCTCACGATCCACACCATTGGACCCTAAACTCATGTTTTGGTGTGTTTCTTTCCATTTGGGTGCATTTGGAGCCGTTTTGCTACTACACGAAACTTGCTGCAAAACACGCCAAACTGGCGCAATTAATACAAAAGTTCGTGCCACGATATCTTGTTAGAATTTTTTCACAACGAACTCTCCCGATCCACACCATTGGAACCTAAACTCATGTTTTGGTGCATTTCTTTCCATTTGCGTGCATTTGTGACCATTTCGCTACAGCCCGAAACTTGGTGCAAAACGTGCCAGATAGGTGCAATTAATGTAAAAGTTTGTGCCACGAAGTCATGTCATAATTTTTCGCATCGAACGCTCACGATCCACACCATTGGACCTTAAACTCATGTTTTGGTGTGTTTCTTTCCATTTGGGTGCATTTGGAGCGGTTTTGCTACTACACGAAACTTGCTGCAAAATGCGCCAAACTGGCGCAATTAATACAAAAGTTCGTGCCCCGATATCTTGTTAGAATTTTTCACAACGAACTCTCCCGATCCACACCATTGGAACCTAAACTCATGTTTTGGTGCGTTTCTTTCCATTTGCGTGCATTTGTGACCATTTCGCTACTGCCCGAAACTTGGTGCAAAACGTGCCAGACAGGTGCAATTAATGTAAAAGTTTGTGCCACGAAGTCATGTCATAATTTTTCGCATCGAACGCTCACGATCCACACCATTTGACCCTAAACTCATGTTTTGGTTTGTTTCTTTCCGTTTGGGTGTATTTGGGTCCGTTTCGCTATTGCACAAAAACACGCCAAACTGGTGCAATTAATGCAAAAGTTCGTGCCATGAAGTCGTGTCGGAATTTTACGCAACGTTTGCTCCCGATCCACAGCATTGGACCCTAAACTCATGTTTTGGTGCGTTTCATTCTGTTTGGGTGCATTTGGGACCGTTTCCCTACTACACGAAACTTGCTACAAAACGCGCCAAACTGGTGCAATTAATGCAAAACATCGTGCCTTGAAGTCGTGTCGGAATTTTTCGCAACGAACGCCCATGATCCATACCATTGGACCCTAAGCTCATGTTTTGCTGCGTTTCTTTTCGTTTGGGTGCATTTGGGACTGTTTCGCTACTGTACGAAACTTGCTACAAAATGCGCCAAACTGGTGCAATTAATGCAAAAGTTCGTGCCACGAAGTCGTGTCAGAATTTTTCACAACGTATGCTCCCGATCCACACCATTGGACCCTAAACTCTTGTTTTGGCGCGTTTCTTTCTATTTGGGTGCATTTGGAACCGTTTCGCTATTGCCCGAAACTTGCTGCAAAACGTGCCAAACTGGTGCAATTAATGAAAAAATTCGTGCCACGAAGTCGTGTCAGAATTTTTTGCAACGAACACTCCCGATTCACACCATTGAACCCTAAACTTATGTTTTGGTGTGTTTCTTTCCGTTTCGGTGCGTTTTGAACCATTTCGCTACTACACGAAACTTGGTGCAAAACGCGCCAGACTGGTGCAATTAATGAAAAAGTTCGTGCTACGAAGTTGTGTCATAATTTTTCGCAACGAAAGCTCACGATCTACAACAATGGACCCTAACTCATGTTTTAGTGCTTTCTTTCCGTTTGGTTGCATTTGGGACTGTTTCGCTACTACACGAAAATGCGCCAAACTGGTGCAATTAATATAAAAGTTCGTGCTACGAAGTTGTGTCATAATTTTTTGCAACGAAAGCTCATGATCTACTCCAATGGACCCTAACTCATGTTTTGGGCTTTCTTTCCGTTTGGGTGCATTTGGGACTGTTTCGCTTCTACACGAAAATGCGCCAAACTGATGCAATTAATGTAAAAGTTCTTGTCACGAAGTCGTGTCATAATTTTTCGCAACGAAAGCTCACGATCCACACCAATGGACCCTAAACTCATGTTTTGGTTCGTTCTTTCCGTTTCAGTGCATTTGGGACTGTTTCGCTACTACACGAAAATGCGCCAAACTGGTGCAATTAATGTAGAAGTTTGTGCCACGAAGTTGTGTCATAATTTTTCGAAACGAACACTCACGATCCACACCATTGGACCTTAAACTCATGTTTTGGTGCGTTTCTTTCCATTTGGGTGCATTTGGAACCGTCTCGCTACTGCACGAAACTTGCTGCGAAACGCGCCAAACTGGTGCAATTAATGCAAAAGTTCGTGCCACAAAGTTGTGTCAGAATGTTTTGCAACGACGCTCCCGATCCACACCATTGGACCCTAAACTCATGTTTTGGTGTGTTTCTTTCCATTTGGGTGCTTTTGGAGCCGTTTTGCTACTACACGAAACTTGCTGCAAAACACGCCAAACTGGCGCAATTAATGCAAAAGTTCGTGCCACGATATGTTGTTAGAATTTTTCACAACGAACGCTCCCGATCCACACCATTGGAACCTAAACTCATGTTTTGGTGCATTTCTTTCCATTTGCGTGCATTTGTGACCATTTCGCTACTGCCCGAAACTTGGTGCAAAACGTGCCAAACAGTTGCAATTAATGTAAAAGTTTGTGCCACGAAGTCATGTCATAATTTTTCGCATCGAACGCTCACGATCCACACCATTGGACCCTAAACTCATGCTTTTGGTGTGTTTCTTTCCATTTGGGTGCATTTGGAGTGGTTTTTCTACTACACGAAACTTGCTGCAAAACACGCCAAACTGGCGCAATTAATGCAAAAGTTCGTGCCACGATATCTTGTTAGAATTTTTCACAACGAACTCTCCCGATCCACACCATTGGAACCTAAACTCATGTTTTGGTGCGTTTCTTTCCATTTGCGTGCATTTGTGACCATTTTGCTACAACCCGAAACTTGGTGCAAAACGTGCCAGACAGGTGCAATTAATGTAAAAGTTTGTGCCACGAAGTCATGTCATAATTTTTCGCATCGAACGCTCACGATCCACACCATTGGACCCTAAACTCATGTTTTGGTGTGTTTCTTTCCGTTTGGGTGCATTTGGAACCATTTCGCAACTGCACGAAACTTGGTGCGAAACGTGCCAGACTGGTGCATTTAATGAAAAAGTTCGTGCCACGAAGTCGTGTCATAATTTTTCGAACCGAAAGCTCACGATCCACACAAATGGACCCTAAACTCATGTTTTGGTGCGTTCTTTCCATTTCGGTGCTTTTGGGACTGTTTCGCTACTACACGAAAATGCGCCAAACTGGTGAAACTAATGTAGAAGTTCGTGCCACGAAGTTGTGTCATAATTTTTCGAAATGAACACTCACGATCCACACCATTGGACCTTAAACTCATGTTTTGGTTCATTTCTTTCCATTTGGGTGCATTTGGAACCGTCTCGCTACTGCACGAAACTTGCTGCAAAATGCGCCAAACTGGTGCAATTAATGCAAAAGTTCGTGCCACGAAGTTGTGTCAGAATTTTTTACAACGACGCTCCCGATCCACACCATTGGACCCAAAACTCATGTTTTGGTGTGTTTCTTTCCATTTGGGTGCATTTGGAGCTGTTTTGGTACTACACGAAACTTGCTGCAAAACACGCCAAACTGGCGCAATTAATGCAAAAGTTCGTGCCACGATATCTTGTTAGAATTTTTCGCAACGAACGCTCCCGATCCACACCATTGCAACCTAAACTGATGTTTTGGTGTGTTTCTTTCCATTTGCGTGCATTTGTGACCATTTCGCTACTGCCCGAAACTTGGTGCAAAACGTGCCAGACTGGTGCAATTAATGTATAAGTTTGTGCCACGAAGTCATGTCATAATTTTTCGCATCAAACGCTCACGATCCACACCATTGGACCCTAAACTCATGTTTTGGTGTGTTTCTTTCCATTTGGGTGGATTTGGAGCCGTTTTGCTACTACACGAAACTTGCTGCAAAACACTCCATACTGGCGCAATTAATGCAAAAGTTCGTGCCACGATATCTTGTTAGAATTTTTCACAACGAACACTCCCGATCCACACCATTGGAACCTAAACTCATGTTTTGGTGCGTTTCTTTCCATTTGCGTGCATTTGTGACCATTTCGCTACTGCCCGAAACTTGGTGCAAAACGTGCCAGACAGTTGCAATTAATGTAAAAGTTTGTGCCACGAAGTCATGTCATAATTTTTCGCATCGAACGCTCATGATCCACACCATTGGACCCTAAACTCATATTTTAGTGTGTTTCTTTCCGTTTGGGTGTATTTGGGTCCGTTTCGCTATTGCACAAAAACACGCCAAACTGGTGCAATTAATGCAAAAGTTCGTGCCACGAAGTCGTGTCGGAATTTTACGCAACGTTTGCTCCTGATCCACAACATTGGACCCTAAACTCATGTTTTGGTGCGTTTCATTCCGTTTGGGTGCATTTGGGACCGTTTCCCTACTACACGAAACTTGCTGCAAAACACGCCAAACTGGTGCAATTAATGCAAAACATCGTGCCTTGAAGTCGTGTCGGAATTTTTCGCAACGAACGCCCCTGATCCATACCATTGGACCCTAAGCTCATGTTTTGCTGCGTTTCTTTTCGTTTGGGTGCATTTGGGACTGTTTCGCTTCTGCACGAAACTTGCTACAAAATGCGCCAAACTGGTGCAATTAATGCAAAAGTTCGTGCCACGAAGTCGTGTCAGAATTTTTCACAACGTATGCTCCCGATCCACACCATTGGACCCTAAACTCTTGTTTTGGTGTGTTTCTTTCTATTTGGGTGCATTTGGAACCGTTTCGCTACTGCATAAAACTTGCCGCAAAACGCGCCAAACTGGTGTAATTAATGCAAAAGTTCGCGCCACGATGTCTTGTTGGAATTTTTTCGTAAATAACACTCTGGATCCACACCATTGGACCCTAAACTCATGTTTTGGTGAGTTTCTTTCCATTTAGGTGCATTTGGAACCGTTTCGCTATTCCCCGAAACTTGCTGCAAAACGTGCCAAACTAGTGCAAAAAATGAAAAAATTCGTGCCACGAAGTCGTGCCAGAATTTTTTGCAACGAACACTCCCGATTCACACCATTGAACCCTAAACTCATGTTTTGGTGTGTTTCTTTCCATTTGGGTGCATTTGGAACTATTTCGCTACTGCACGAAACTTGGTGCAAAACGCGCCAGACTGGTGCAATTAATGAAAAAGTTCGTGCTACGAAGTCGTGTCATAATTTTTCGCAACGAAAGCTCACGATCCACACAAATGGACCCTAAACTCATGTTTTGGTGCGTTCTTTCCATTTCGGTGCTTTTGGGACTGTTTCGCTACTACACGAAAATGCGCCAAACTGGTGCAACTAATGTCGTGCCACGAAGTTGTGTCATAATTTTTCGAAACGAACACTCACGATCCACACCATTGGGCCTTAAACTCATGTTTTGGTGCGTTTCTTTCCATTTTGGTGCATTTGGAACCGTCTCGCTACTGCACGAAACTTGCTGCAAAACGCGCCAAACTGGTGCAATTAATGCAAAAGTTCGTGCCACGAAGTTGTGTCAGAATTTTTTGCAACGACGCTCCCGATCCACACCATTGGACCCTAAACTCATGTTTTGGTGTGTTTCTTTCCATTTGGGTTCATTTGGAGCTGTTTTGCTACTACACGAAACTTGCTGCAAAACACGCCAAACTGGCGCAATTAATGCAAAAGTTCGTGCCACGATATCTTGTTAGAATTTTTCGCAACGAACGCTATCGATCCACACCATTGGAACCTAAACTCATGTTTTGGTGCGTTTCTTTCCATTTGCGTGCATTTGTGACCATTTCTCTACTGCCCAAAACTTGGTGCAAAAAGTGCCAGACAGGTGCAATTAATGTAAGAGTTTATGCCACGAAGTCATGTCATAATTTTTCGCATCGAACGCTCACGATCCACACCATTGGACCCTAAACTCATGTTTTGGTGTGTTTCTTTCCATTTGGGTGGATTTGTGACCATTTCGCTACTGCCCGAAACTTGGTGCAAAACGTGCCAGACAGGTGCATATAATGTAAAAGTTTGTGCCACGAAGTCATGTCATAATTTTTCGCATCGAACGCTCCCGATCCACACCATTGGAACCTAAACTCATGTTTTGGTGAGTTTCCTTCCATTTGCGTGCATTTGTGACCATTTCGTTTCTGCCCGAATCTTGGTGCAAAACGTGCCAGATAGTTGCAATTATTGTAAAAGTTTGTGCCACGAAGTCATGTCATTATTTTTTGCTTCGAACGCTCACGATCCACACCATTGGACCCTAAACTCATGTTTTGGTTTGTTTCTTTCCGTTTGGGTGTATTTGGGTCCGTTTCGCTATTGCACAAAAACACGCCAAACTGGTGCAATTAATGCAAACGTTCGTGCTTGGAAGTCGTGTCGGAATTTTACGCAACGTTTGCTCCCGATCCACAGCATTGGACCCTAAACTCATGTTTTGGTGCGTTTCATTCCGTTTGGGTGCATTTGGGACCGTTTCCCTACTACACGAAACTTGCTGCAAAACGCGCCAAACTGGTGCAATTAATGCAAAACATCGTGCCTTGAAGTCGTGTCGGAATTTTTCACAACGTATGCTCCCGATCCACACCATTGGACCCTAAACTCTTGTTTTGGTGCATTTCTTTCTATTTGGGTGCATTTGGAACCATTTCGCTACTACATAAAACTTGCCGCAAAACGCGCCAAACTGGTGTAATTAATGCAAAAGTTCGCAGCACGATGTCTTGTTGGAATTTTTTCGTAAATAACACTCTGGATCCACACCATTGGCCCTAAACTCATGTTTTGGTGAGTTTCTTTCCATTTGGGTGCATTTGGAACCATTTCGCTATTGCCCGAAACTTGCTGCAAAACGTGCCAAACTGGTGCAATTAATGAAAAAATTCGTGCCACGAAGTCGTGTCAGAATTTTTTGCAACGAACACTCCCGTTTCACACCATTGAACCCTAAACTCATGTTTTGGTGTGTTTCTTTCCGTTTGGGTGCATTTGGAACCATTTCGCTACTGCAAGAAACTTGGTGCAAAACGCGCCAGACTGGTGCAATTAATGAAAAAGTTCGTGCTACGAAGTCGTGTCATAATTTTTCGCAACAAAACCTCACGATCCACACAAATGGACCCTAAACTCATGTTTTGGTGCGTTCTTTCCGTTTCGGTGCTTTTGGGACTGTTTCGCTACTACACGAAAATGCGCCAAACTGGTGCAACTAATGTAGAAGTTCGTGCCACGAAGTTGTGTCATAATTTTTCGAAACGAACACTCACGATCCACACCATTGGACCTTAAACTCATGTTTTGGTGCGTTTCTTTCCATTTGGGTGCATTTGGAACCGTCTCGCTACTGCACGAAACTTGCTGCAAAACGCGCCAAACTGGTGCAATTAATGCAAAAGTTCGTGCCACGAAGTTGTGTCAGAATTTTTTGCAACGACGCTCCCGATCCACACCATTGGACCCTAAACTCATGTTTTGGTGTGTTTCTTTCCATTTGGGTGCATTTGGAGCCGTTTTGCTACTACACGAAACTTGCTGCAAAACACGCCAAACTGGCGCAATTAATGCAAAAGTTCGTGCCACGATATCTTGTTAGAATTTTCCGCAACGAACGCTCTCGATCCACACCATTGGAACCTAAACTCATGTTTTGGTGCGTTTCTTTCCATTTGCGTGCATTTGTGACCATTTCGCTACTTCCCAAAACTTGGTGCAAAACGTGCCAGACAGGTGCAATTAATGTAAAAGTTTGTGCCAAGAAGTCATGTCATAATTTTTCGCATTGAACGCTCACGATCCACACCATTGGACCCTTAACTCATGTTTTGGTGTGTTTCTTTCCATTTGGGTGCCTTTGGAGCCGTTTTGCTACTACACGAAACTTGCTGCAAAACACGCCAAACTGGCGCAATTAATACAAAAGTTCGTGCCACGATATCTTGTTAGAATTTTTCACAACGAACTCTCCCGATCCACACCATTGGAACCTAAACTCATGTTTTGGTGCGTTTCTTTCCATTTGCGTGCATTTGTGACCATTTCGCTACTGCCCGAAACTTGGTGCAAAACGTGCCAGACAGTTGCAATTAATGTAAAAGTTTGTGCCACGAAGTCATGTCATAATTTTTCGCATCGAACGCTCACGATCCACACCATTGGACCCTAAACTCATGTTTTGGTGTGTTTCTTTCCGTTTGGGTGTATTTGGGTCCATTTCGCTATTGCACAAAAACATGCCAAACTGGTGCAATTAATGCAAACGTTCGAGCCAGGACGTCGTGTCGGAATTTTACGCAACGTTTGCTCCCGATCCACAGCATTGGACCCTAAACTCATGTTTTGGTGCGTTTCATTCCGTTTGGGTGCATTTGGGACCGTTTCCCTACTACACGAAACTTGCTGCAAAACGCGCCAAACTGGTGCAATTAATGCAAAACATCGTGCCTTGAAGTCGTGTCGGAATTTTTCGCAACGAACGCCCCTGATCCATACCATTGGACCCTAAGCTCATGTTTTGCTGCGTTTCTTTTCGTTTGGGTGCATTTGGGACTGTTTCACTACTGCACGAAACTTGCTACAAAATGCGCCAAACTGGTGCAATTAATGCAAAAGTTCGTGCCACGAAGTCGTGTCAGAATTTTTCACAACGTATGCTCCCGATCCACACCATTGGACCCTAAACTCTTGTTTTGGTGCATTTCTTTCTATTTGGGTGCATTTGGAACCATTTCGCTACTGCATAAAACTTACCGCAAAACGCGCCAAACTGGTGCAATTAATGCAAAAGTTCGCGGCACGATGTCTTTTTGGAATTTTTTCGTAAATAACACTCTGGATCCACACCATTGGACCCTAAACTCATATTTTGGTGAGTTTCTTTCCATTTGGGTGCATTTGGAACCGTTTCGCTATTGCTCGAAACTTGCTGCAAAACGTGCCAAACTGGTGCAATTAATGAAAAAATTCGTGCCACGAAGTCGTGTCAGAATTTTTTGCAACGAACACTCCCGATTCACACCATTGAACCCTAAACTCATGTTTTGGTGTGTTTCTTTCCGTTTGGGTGTATTTGGAACCATTTCGCTACTGCAAGAAACTTGGTGCAAAACGCGCCAGACTGGTGCAATTAATGAAAAAGTTTATGCTACGAAGTCGTGTCATAATTTTTCGCAACGAAACCTCACGATCCACACAAATGGACCCTAAACTCATGTTTTGGTGCGTTCTTTCCGTTTCGGTGCTTTTGGGACTATTTCGATACTACACGAAAATGCGCCAAACTGGTGCAACTAATGTAGAAGTTCGTGCCACGAAGTTGTGTCATAATTTTTCGAAACGAACACTCACGGTCCACACCATTGGACCTTAAACTCATGTTTTGGTGCGTTTCTTTCTATTTGGGTGCATTTGGAACCGTCTCGCTACTGCACGAAACTTGGTGCAAAACGCGGCAAACTGGTGCAATTAATGCAAAAGTTCGTGCCACGAAGTTGTGTCAGAATTTTTTGCAACGACGCTCCCGATCCACACCATTGGACCCTAAACTCATGTTTTGGTGTGTTTCTTTCCATTTGGGTTCATTTGGAGCCGTTTTGCTACTACACGAAACTTGCTGCAAAACACGCCAAACTGGCGCAATTAATGCAAAAGTTCGTGCCACGATATCTTGTTAGAATTTTTCGCAACGAACGGTCCCGATCCACTACATTGGAACCTAAACTCATGTTTTAGTGCGTTTCTTTCCATTTGCGTGCATTTGTGACCATTTCGCTACTGCCCGAAACTTGGTGCAAAACGTGCCAGACAGGTGCAATTAATGTTAAAGTTTGTGCCACGAAGTCATGTCATAATTTTTCGCATCGAACGCTCACGATCCACACCATTGGACCCTAAACTCAAGTTTTGGTGTGTTTCTTTCCATTTGGGTGCATTTGGAGCCGTTTTGCTACTACACGAAACTTGCTGCAAAACACGCCAAACTGGCGCAATTAATGCAAAAGTTTGTGCCATGATATCTTGTTAGAATTTTTCGCAATGAACGCTCCAGATCCACACCATTGGAACCTAAACTCGTGTTTTGGTGCGTTTCTTTCCATTTGCGTGCATTTGTGACCATTTCGCTACTGCCCAAAACATGGTGCAAAACGTGCCAGACAGGTGCAATTAATGTAAAAGTTTGTGCCAAGAAGTCATGTCATAATTTTTCGCATTGAACGCTCACGATCCACACCATTGGACCCTAAACTCATGTTTTGGTGTGTTTCTTTCCATTTGGGTGGATTTGCAGCCGTTTTGCTACTACACGAAACTTGCTGCAAAACACTCCAAACTGGCGCAATTAATGCAAAAGTTCGTGCCACGATATCTATTTAGATTTTTTCACAACGAACGCTCCCGATCCACACCATTGGAACGTAAACTCATGTTTTGGTGCGTTTCTTTCCATTTGCGTGCATTTGTGACCATTTCGCTACTGCCCGAAACTTGGTGCAAAACGTGCCAGACAGGTGCATATAATGTAAAAGTTTGTGCCACGAAGTCATGTCATAATTTTTCGCATCGAACGCTCACGATCCACACCATTGGACCCTAAACTCATGTTTTGGTGTGTTTCTTTCCATTTGGGTGCATTTGGAGCCGTTTTGCTACTACACGAAACTTGCTGCAAAACACTCCAAACTGGCGCAATTAATGCAAAAGTTCGTGCCACGATATCTATTTAGAATTTTTCGCAACGAACGCTCCCGATCCACACCATTGGAACCTAAACTCATGTTTTGGTGCGTTTCTTTCCATTTGCGTGCCTTTGTGACCATTTCGCTACTGCCCGAAACTTGGTGCAAAATGTGCCAGACAGGTGCAATTAATGTAAAAGTTTGTGCCACGAAGTCATGTCATAATTTTTCGCATCGAACGCTCACGATCCACACCATTGGACCCTAAACTCATGTTTTGGTGTGTTTCTTTCCATTTGGGTGCATTTGGAGCCGTTTTGCTACTACACGAAACTTGCTGCAAAACACGCCAAACTGGCGCAATTAATGCAAAAGTTTGTGCCACGATATCTTGTTAGAATTTTTCGCAATGAACGCTCCAGATCCACACCATTGGAACCTAAACTCATGTTTCGGTGCTTTTGGGACTGTTTCGCTACTACACGAAAATGCGCCAAACTGGTGC
Organism: Panicum virgatum; assembly: GCF_016808335.1. Classification (NCBI taxonomy): domain Eukaryota; kingdom Viridiplantae; phylum Streptophyta; class Magnoliopsida; order Poales; family Poaceae; genus Panicum; species Panicum virgatum. The sequence goes on from NW_024376434.1 coordinate 29,802, forward strand.
AACTAATGTAGAAGTTCGTGCCACGAAGTTGTGTCATAATTTTTCGAAACGAACACTCACGATCCACACCATTGGACCTTAAACTCATGTTTTGGTGCGTTTCTTTCCATTTGGGTGCATTTGGAACCGTCTCGCTACTACACGAAACTTGCTGCAAAACGCGCCAAACTGGTGCAATTAATGCAAAAGTTCGTGCCACGAAGTTGTGTCAGAATTTTTTGCAACGACGCTCCCGATCCACACCATTGGACCCTAAACTCATGTTTTTGTGTGTTTCTTTCCATTTGGGTGCATTTGGAGCCGTTTTGCTACTACACGAAACTTGCTGCAAAACACGCCAAACTAGCGCAATTAATGCAAAAGTTCGTGCCACGATATCTTGTTAGAATTTTCCGCAACGAACGCTCCCGATCCACACCATTGGAACCTAAACTCATGTTTTGGTGTGTTTCTTTCCATTTGCGTGCATTTGTGACCATTTCACTACTGCCCGGAACTTGGTGCAAAACGTGCCAGACAGGTGCAATTAATGTAAAAGTTTGTGCCACGAAGTCATGTCATAATTTTTCACATCGAACGCTCATGATCCACACCATTGGACCCTAAACTCATGTTTTGGCGTGTTTCTTTCCATTTGGGTGCATTTGGAGCCATTTTGCTACTACACGAAACTTGCTGCAAAACACGCCAAACTGGCGCAATTAATGCAAAAGTTCGTGCCACGATATCCTGTTAGATTTTTTCGCAACAAACGCTCCCGATCCACACCATTGGAACCTAAACTCATGTTTTGGTGCGTTTCTTTTCATTTGCGTGCATTTGTGACCATTTCGCTACTGCCCGAAACTTGGTGCAAAACTTGCCAGACAGTTGCAATTAATGTAAAAGTTTGTGCCACGAAGTCATGTCATAATTTTTCGCATCGAACGCTCACGATCCACACCATTGGACCCTAAACTCATGTTTTGGTGTGTTTCTTTCCGTTTGGGTGTATTTGGGTCCGTTTCGCTATTGCACAAAAACACGCCAAACTGGTGCAATTAATGCAAACGTTCGTGCCAGAAAGTCGTGTCGGAATTTTACGCAACGTTTGCTCCCGATCCACAGCATTGGACCCTAAACTCATGTTTTGGTGCGTTTCATTCCGTTTGGGTGCATTTGGGACCGTTTCCCTACTACACGAAACTTGCTGCAAAACGCGCCAAACTGGTGCAATTAATGCAAAACATCGTGCCTTGAAGTCGTGTCGGAATTTTTCGCAACGAACGCCCCTGATCCATACCATTGGACCCTAAGCTCATGTTTTGCTGCGTTTCTTTTCGTTTGGGTGCATTTGGGACTGTTTCGCTACTGCACGAAACTTGCTACAAAATGCGCCAAACTGGTGCAATTAATACAAAAGTTCGTGCCACGAAGTCGTGTCAGAATTTTTCACAACGTATGCTCCCGATCCACACCATTGGACCCTCAACTCTTGTTTTGGTGCATTTCTTTCTATTTGGGTGCATTTGGAACCATTTCGCTACTGCATAAAACGTACCGCAAAACGCGCCAAACTGGTGTAATTAATGCAAAAGTTCGCGGCACGATGTCTTGTTCGAATTTTTTCGTAAATAACACTCTGGATCCACACCATTGGACCCTAAACTCATGTTTTGGTGAGTTTCTTTCCATTTGGGTGCATTTGGAACCGTTTCGCTATTGCTCGAAACTTGCTGCAAAACGTGCCAAACTGGTGCAATTAATGAAAAAATTCGTGCCACGAAGTCGTGTCAGAATTTTTTGCAACGAACACTCCCGATTCACACCATTGAACCCTAAACTCATGTTTTGGTGTGTTTCTTTCCGTTTGGGTGCATTTGGAACCATTTCGCTACTGCAAGAAACTTGGTGCAAAACGCGCCAGACTGGTGCAATTAATGAAAAAGTTCGTGCTACGAAGTCGTGTCATAATTTTTCGCAACGAAACCTCACAATCCACACAAATGGACCCTAAACTCATGTTTTGGAGCGTTCTTTCCGTTTCAGTGCTTTTGGGACTGTTTCGCTACTACACGAAAATGCGCCAAACTGGTGCAACTAATGTAGAAGTTCGTGCCACGAAGTTGTGTCATAATTTTTCGAAACGAACACTCACGATCCACACCATTGGACCTTAAACTCATGTTTTGGTGCGTTTCTTTCCATTTGGGTGCATTTGGAACCGTCTCGCTACTACACGAAACTTGCTGCAAAACGCGCCAAACTGGTGCAATTAATGCAAAAGTTCGTGCCACGAAGTTGTGTCAGAATTTTTTGCAACGACGCTCCCGATCCACACCATTGGACCCTAAACTCATGTTTTTGTGTGTTTCTTTCCATTTGGGTGCATTTGGAGCCGTTTTGCTACTACACGAAACTTGCTGCAAAACACGCCAAACTAGCGCAATTAATGCAAAAGTTCGTGCCACGATATCTTGTTAGAATTTTTCGCAACGAACGCTCCCGATCCACACCATTGGAACCTAAACTCATGTTTTGGTGCGTTTCTTTCCATTTGCGTGCATTTGTGACCATTTGGCTACTGCCCAAAACTTGGTGCAAAACGTGCCAGACAGGTGCAATTAATGTAAAAGTTTGTGCCAAGAAGTCATGTCATAATTTTTTGCATCGAACGCTCACGATCCACACCATTGGACCCTAAACTCATGTTTTGGTGTGTTTCTTTCCATTTGGGTGGATTTGGAGCCGTTTTGCTACTACACGAAACTTGCTGCAAAACACTCCAAACTGGCGCAATTAATGCAAAAGTTCGTGCCACGATATCTTGTTAGAATTTTTCGCAACGAATGCTCCCGATCCACACCATTGGAACCTAAACTCATGTTTTGGTGAGTTTCTTTCCATTTGCGTGCATTTGTGACCATTTCATTTCTGCCCGAAACTTGGTGCAAAACGTGCCAGACAGTTGCAATTAATGTAAAAGTTTGTGCCACGAAGTCATGTCATAATTTTTCGCATCGAACGCTCACGATCCACACCATTGGAACCTAAACTCATGTTTTGGTGTGTTTCTTTCCGGTTGGGTGTATTTGGGTCCGTTTCGCTATTGCACAAAAACACGCCAAACTGGTGCAATTAATGCAAAAGTTCGTGCCACGAAGTCGTGTCGGAATTTCACGGAACGTTTACTCCCGATCCACAGCATTGGACCCTAAACTCATGTTTTGGTGCGTTTTATTCGGTTTGGGTGCATTTGGGACCGTTTCCCTACTACACGAAACTTGCTGCAAAACGCGCCAAACTGGTGCAATTAATGCAAAACATCGTGCCTTGAAGTCGTGTCGGAATTTTTCGCAACGAACGCCCTTGATCCATACCATTGGACCCTAAGCTCATGTTTTGCTTCGTTTCTTTTCGTTTGGGTGCATTTGGGACTGTTTCGCTACTGCACGAATCTTGCTACAAAATGCGCCAAACTGGTGCAATTAATGCAAAAGTTCGTGCCACGAAGTCGTGTCAGAATTTTTCACAACGTATGCTCCCGATCCACACCATTGGACCCTAAACTCTTGTTTTCATGCGTTTCTTTCTATTTGGGTGCATTTGGAACCGTTTCGCTACTGCATAAAACTTGCCGCAAAACGCGCCAAACTGGTGTAATTAATGCAAAAGTTCGCGCCACGATATCTTGTTGGAATTTTTTTCGTAAATAACACTCTGGATCCACACCATTGGACCCTAAACTCATGTTTTGGTGAGTTTCTTTCCATTTGGGTGCATTTGGAACCGTTTCGCTATTGCCCGAAACTTGCTGCAAAACGTGCCAAACTGGTGCAATTAATAAAAAAATTCATGCCACGAAGTCGTGTCAGAATTTTTTGCAACGAACACTCCCGATTCACACCATTGAACCCTAAACTCATGTTTTGGAGTGTTTCTTTCCGTTTGGGTGCATTTGGAACCATTTCGCTACTGCACGAAACTTGTGCAAAACGCGCCAGACTGGTGCAATTAATGAAAAAGTTCGTGCTACGAAGTTGTGTCATAATTTTTCGCAATGAAAGCTCACGATCCACACAAATGGACCCTAAACTCATGTTTTGGTGCGTTCTTTCCATTTCGGTGCTTTTGGGACTGTTTCGCTACTACACGAAAATGCGCCAAACTAGTGCAATTAATGTAGAAGTTCGTGCCACGAAGTTGTGTCATAATTTTTCGAAACGAACACTCACGATCCACACCATTGGACCTTAAACTCATGTTTTGGTGCGTTTCTTTCCATTTGGGTGCATTTCGAACCGTCTCGCTACTGCACGAAACTTGCTGCAAAACACGCCAAACTGGCGCAATTAATGCAAAAGTTCGTGCCACGATATCTTGTTAGAATTTTTCGCAACGAACGCTCCCGATCCACACCATTGGAACCTAAACTCATGTTTTGGTGCGTTTCTTTCCATTTGCGTGCATTTGTGACCATTTCGCTACTGCCCGAAATTTGGTGCAAAACATGCCAGACAGGTGCAATTAATGTAAAAGTTTGTGCCAAGAAGTCATGTCATAATTTTTCGCATCGAACGCTCACGATCCACACCATTGGACCCTAAACTCATATTTTGGTGTGTTTCTTTCCATTTGGGTGGATTTGGAGCCATTTTGCTACTACACGAAACTTGCTGCAAAACACTCCAAACTGGCGCAATTAATGCAAAAGTTCGTGCCACGATATCTTGTTAGAATTTTTTGCAACGAACGCTCCCGATCCACACCATTGGAACCTAAACTCATGTTTTGGTGCATTTCTTTCCATTTGCGTGCATTTGTGACCATTTCGCTACTGCCCGAAACTTGGTGCAAAACGTGCCAGATAGTTGCAATTAATGTAAAAGTTTGTGCCACGAAGTTGATAGAGCCGGAGTGCCCGATCTTTCGGTGAGTGGGGATAAATTCGACTTGGCGGAAGATGACCCTCACGATCCGACTACGACGAGCGATCCCGAAGCGCCAATGCAATCGCTGAACCAACTCCCTGTGGTTACCGACCTTGTTGATGCAAGATCAGCCTGATCACGAAGATCGTTTCATGTCTGCAATCGAAGAACGAACAAGAAAAGGATGCGAGCAATCTGATTATCTCTCGAAGGTGGAGTTCTGAATACACGAGGATAGCGTTGATTTGCGCGTGTTCAAGAGTAGCTAAAGCTAGATGTAAAACAAAACTCAAGTCTGAATTGAAAAGAAACCTCTCTCTAAATAGAGGGAGAGGGGGCGCAGCCCCTAGGGAAGGGCGGCCAGGAGATGGGGGCGCCGCCCCTAGTGTCCAGGGCAAAGGGGGAGGGCGCAGCCCTAGGCGCCCACACAAGGGCCTCTATTGGGCCAGCTTCTATTCTTCTGGGCCTTCATTCTTCAGTAGCATGACGAAGTTCAGTTCCCTTGCACGGGCCCGAGTGATTGACCCAGAAGGTGGCGCCTGGGGTGGAGGTGCATCTGGAGGCGCTGGAGAAGGTGCTGCTGGTGTAGACGTACTCGTGGTGTCCTCATCATCCTCCCCTTCTTGAACTGAAGTCATCCTCGACGGCAACTCCTCATCCTCGCCCGCATATGGTTTCAAATCTGCAACATTAAAACTAGTGGAAACACCAAACTCCGCAGGCAGGTCAAGAACATAAGCATTATCATTAATCTTGGTTAGCACCTTAAAAGGACCAGCAGCACGAGGCATCAATTTAGAACGACGCAAAGTAGGAAAACGATCCTTTCGCAAATGCAACCAAACCATATCACCTGGTTCGAAAGTAACATGTTTTCTTCCTTTACTGCCAGCAACCTAATACTTAGCATTAGTAGCAGCAATGTTTTATTGTGTTTGTTCATGGAGGTTAAGCATGTGTTCAACATGTGCAACAGCATCTATATGTGGGGCGCCCTCAGCATCAAGCGAAAACAAATCAATAGGCGCCCGAGGAATGTAACCATAAACAATCTGAAAAGGGCACATCTTTGTAGAAGAATGTGTTGCACGATTGTACGCAAATTCAATATGAGGCAAACAATCTTCCCAACGTTTCAAATTTTTGTCTAAAACAGCCCTAAGCATGGTTGACAAAGTTCTATTAACCACCTCAGTTTGTCCATCAGTCTGAGGGTGACAAGTTGTGCTAAACAGCAATTTAGTTCCCAATTTATTCCAAAGTGATCTCCAAAAATGACTGAGAAACTTAGCATCACGATCAGAGACTATTGTATTCGGAATACCATGCAAACGAATAATCTCTCGAAAGAACAATTCAGCAACACTGTTAACATCATCAGTCTTATGACATGGTATAAAATGAGCCATTTTGGAGAATCTATCAACAACCACGAAAATGCTATCCCTCCCCTTCTTAGTTCTAGGCAATCCCAAAACAAAGTCCATAGAAATATCAAGCCAAGGGGAAGTAGGGACAGGCAAAGGCATATACAAACCATGGTTGTTCAGTCGTGACTTAGCTTTCTATCAAGTAGTGCAGCGGGCAACAAGGCGTTCGACATCACGGCGCATCCGGGGCCAAAAGAAGTGGGCGGCCAGCACCTCATGCGTCTTGTAGACGCCAAAGTGTCCCATGAGACCGCCTCCGTGTGCTTCCTGTAACAACAAAAGACGAACCGAGCTTGCTGGAACACACAGCTTGTTAGCGCGAAACAGGAACCCATCCTGCATGTGAAATTTGCCCCATGGTTTGCCTTTCATACAATGAGCTAAGATATCTTTAAAATCAGAATCATTGACATATTGATCTTTCACAGTTTGCAAGCCAAAGATTTTAAAATCTAACTGGGACAGCATGGTATATCGACGAGACAAAGCATCAGCAATGACATTTTCCTTCCCATTCTTGTGTTTAATAATGTAAGGGAAAGACTCAATGAATTCTACCCAATTAGCATGACGACGATTCAGATTTGTTTGGGTACGAATATGTTTCAAAGCCTCATGATCTGAATGGATTATAAACTCACGATGCCAAAGATAGTGCTGCCATGTTTGCAAAGTGCGAACTAAAGCATAAAGCTCCTTATCATAAGTAGAATATCTCAGGCTAGCACCGCTTAATTTCTCACTAAAATAAGCAGCCGGTTTTCCTTCTTGTAACAAAACAGCACCTAGCCCAATACCGCTAGCATCACATTCAAGCTCAAACACTTTATTAAAATCAGGCAATTGTAAGAGGGGAGCATGTGTTAACTTATCTTTCAAAGTGTTAAACGCTACCTCCTGCGAGTCGCCCCAAGCAAATGGCGCACCTTTCTTTGTAAGCTCGTGCAAAGGGGCTGCAATGGAACTAAAGTCACGGACGAACCTACGGTAGAAACCGGCAAGTCCAAGAAAGCTCCGAATTTTTGTGACCGTCATCGGTGTAGGCCATTCCCGAATGGCATCGATCTTGCTGCTGTCCACCTCAATGCCCTGTGGAGTAACAACATAGCCAAGAAACGAGACACGTTGTGTGCAAAAGATGCATTTTTCTATGTTTCCAAACAAGTGAGCAGTACGCAACGCATCAAAAACAGCACGCAAATGTTCTAAATGTTCTTGCATAGACTTGCTGTAAATCAGGATATCATCAAAATAGACAACAACGAACAATCCTATGAAAGGCCTTAGAACTTCATTCATTAAGCGCATAAAGGTACTGGGAGCATTAGTCAATCCAAACGGCATAACCAACCATTCATATAACCCAAATTTTGTTTTAAAAGCTGTTTTCCATTCATCACCCAGTTTCATTCTAATCTGGTGGTAACCACTACGCAAATCAATCTTAGTGAAAATAATGGCACCACTAAGCTCATCTAGCATATCATCAAGGCGTGGTATAGGATATCGATAACGAATGGTGATGTTATTAATAGCACGACAGTCTACACACATACGCCATGATCCATCTTTCTTTGGAACAAGTAACACAGGAACTGAGCAAGGGCTAAGAGACTCACGGATGTAACCCTTGTCGAGCAATGCCTGTACCTGGCGCTGGATCTCATTCGTCTCATCCGAATTTGTACGGTACGGTGCGCGGTTCGGAAGCTGTGCGCCTGGAATGAGATCGATCTGGTGCTCAATATCACGGAGTGGTGGAAGACCCGGTGGCAAGTCCTTGGGAAAGACATCAGCGTACTCCTACAAAAGGTTAGCAACCACAGGGGAAATATCCAAAGACGGTGCATCATCGAGTGAAACGAGCACACTAGAGCATACAAGTGCATAGCAGGGCAAATGAGCATCGCGGAGATCATCAAAATCAGCACGTGTAGCAAGTAAAACAGGAGCATTCAACTTGATTTCAGAATTAGAGGGCGATGGTGATGGTTCAAGTTGTTTAGAATTCCTAGCAGCTCGAGCAAGATCATCTTTAACAATTTGTTCAGGTGTCATTGGATGTATAATTATTTTCTGACCCTTAAACATGAAAGAATAATGATTCGAACGACCATGATGTAAGCTATCAGTATCGTATTGCCAAGGTCTACCAAGTAACAAAGAGCATGCTTCCATGGGAATAACATCACAATCGACAAAATCAGAATAAGCACCCATGGAGAAAGGGACACGCACCGACCGTGTTACTCTAATTTTTCCACCATCATTAAGCCACTGAATGTGATATGGATTCAGATGCTTACGAGTGGGTAATGACAACTTCTCGACCAGCACGGTACTTGCCAAGTTGTTGCAGCTGCCGCTGTCGATGATGATGCGAATCGACCACTCCTGCACAACGCCCTTTGTATGGAACAGAGTGTGTCGCTGATTTTTCTCGGGCTGGGCGACCTGTGTACTAAGAACACGCTGCACAACAAGATTTTCATACCTATCTGCATCGCCGGGGTGACATGTACCTCCTCATTAGCTGCATGGTCAGTGGCAAGCATAGCATGTCGAGTTTCTTCGGAATCACTTTCAGAAGAGTACTCACCATTGTCACGGATAAGCAAGGTACGCTTGTTTGGGCAGTCCCGAATCATGTGCCCAAATCCTTTGGAACGATGGCACTGAATATCCCGTGTACGTCCTGTGGAAGGAACAGCGCCTGTGGGAGAGGGTGCTGCAGGTTTGGCCGACCTCTCGCGTGGTGTACTGCTGGTCGTGGATGACGCAGGTAGAGCAGGTGCTGAGCTGGTTGCCGAGCTTCTTCCTACAAAAGAGTTAGGATATGTCTTCGAACGGCATCCCTGCACTTCACGTTCAGCTTTGCAAGCATATGCAAACAATGTGGTCATATCAGAATATTCTTTATAATCAAGGATGTCCTGAATTTCGCGGTTCAAACCACCACGAAAACGAGCCATAGCAGCGTCGTCCGTCTCAAACAAACCACAACGAATCATACCTTTTTGTAACTCCTGATAATAGTCCTCAACAGACTGTTGACCTTGTCGAAAGCACTGCATGTTTTCAAGCAAATCTCGTGCATAATATGAAGGGACAAATCTGTGTCGCATGGCAGCTTTTAATTGAGTCCAAGTGGTGGGAGTGGGATGTTTTTGTTTATATTCACGCCACCAAATTAAAGCAAAATCAGTAAATTCACTAATAGCAGCTTTAACTTGAGAATTAACAGGAATATCATGGCATGAAAATTTCTGGTCGACCTCTAGTTCCCAATCAAGATATGCAGCAGGATCATATTTGCCATTAAAGGACGGAATTTTAAATTTGATCTTAGCCAATGAGTCATTATGTTGAGATGACGTACCACACGGCGGGCGCGACCGGTGCGAGTACCCTCTTCCTGTTCCGTGTCACCACCATAATCCTTCTGCAACTCTGTGATCGATGTGGACAATGTGTCGAGCCGTGCCACGATGGTTTCGAGTGTGGTCTTAGCGGCCATCTGAGCGAGGTCGAGCTGATCGAACCTCTCGGTCGATGATGTGATCGTCGAGTCAAGCCGTTCATGCATCGTCTTCATGTCCGTGGCCAGTCCATCAACTCGTGTCCGCATGTCCTGCAGCTTCTCATCCGGCGTGCCTTCATCTCCTGCCATAGTTAGCGCAAACACAAAAACAAAGCCTACGACAACAAGGGTGCAACGGCTCACAAGGCGCTCACAGTAGTGCTGTTATCAAATTCTTATCCGTTCTTACCAAGCACACAAGGGTGATCTGCAACCAACAGGTAGAACCGGCGACAGATTGGAGGAGCGATTGCCTGGAGAAACAAAGTCTGATCGTCGTAGAACTATGTGGAGTTATGGGTAGGCTGCACTCAATTCAAGGGTTAGCACAATCAAACAATAATGCAAGGTTGAATTATAGTGCCAAACACGTAATCAAAGCTGCTGGAAACAAGGTGCAAAAGTTAAGCAAGGGTATGGGGGCAAAGGAAAAACACAAGAGGGAAGAACAAGGAGCAGCAGGTGCGCACACCTGGGCGTCCTGCGTGATGCGCCCAAATGAGGTAACCTCCTTTCTGGTTCCCTTTTTTTTCTTCATTTCTGTTTTTTTTTCGGAGAAACTCACAAACTGATTATATGAACAAAGGAATACAAATGAGCAAGTTACCACACACACTTTTCAGGAAAGGTAGGGGTATTCCGGTAGCAAGTTACTCTCTCTCTCTCTCTCAAGATCCGGACGTCCCTTTGTATGGTAGGGCTGCCGAGGCAACCAAAACATTCTCAATTGAAGTCGATCAGGATTAGGCAAACCTCTTTTTTTTTTAACTTGCCAAAAGAAATACACAACCGGTGGACAGGGAGGTGTGATCCGAAAAAAAAGGTGGGGGGGGGGGGGCGTCGGCGCGTGAGAGGCGCGATCAGGAATCACGCACGCGGTTTTGTTTCTCTCTTTCTTTTCTTTTTTGACTTGCCAAACACACAAGGCACGGAGGGTGATCAGGGCAGGCGCGATCCAGAAGAAAGCCAGCGCTTGGGGGATGGCGATCGGCAGAGAGATGGTGGCGGCGCTAGGGTTTGAAGAAAAGAAAACAAGGATAGAACACAAAGTAACCAGCAACAATTAAACGCGTAAGCACACAAATTCAACAATGCAAATTATTGAAAGAATGTGCAAGGCTCAAAAGGGTGCTAGGACAAGGATCTAACCTGATAATAATTTTTTTTGGTTTTGTGGACTGTAAGAAAGGGGAGAACACAAGATAAACTCACCGATCAACCTGGAAACCTGATACCACTTGATAGAGCCGGAGTGCCCGATCTTTCGGTGAGTGGGGATAAATTCGACTTGGCGGAAGATGACCCTCACGATCCCACTACGACGAGCGAACCCGAAGCGCCAATGCAATCGCTGAACCAACTCCCTGTGGTTACCGACCTTGTTGATGCAAGATCAGCCTGATCACGAAGATCGTTTCCTATCCGCAATCGAAGAACGAACAAGAAAAGGATGCGAGCAATCTGATTATCTCTCGAAGGTGGAGTTCTGAATACACGAGGATAGCGTTGATTTGCGCGTGTTCAAGAGTAGCTAAAGCTAGATGTAAAACAAAACTCAAGTCTGAATTGAAAAGAAACCTCTCTCTAAATAGAGGGAGAGGGGGCACAGCCCCTAGGGAAGGGCGGCCAGGAGATGGGGGCGCTGCCCCTGGTGTCCAGGGCAAAGGGGGAGGGCGCAGCCCTAGGCGCCCACACAAGGGCCTCTGTTGGGCCAGCTTCTATTCTTCTGGGCCTTCATTCTTCAGTAGCATGACGAAGTTCAGTTCCCTTGCACGGGCCCGAGTGATTGGCCCAGAAGGTGGCGCCTGGGGTGGAGGTGCATCTGGAGGCGCTGGAGAAGGTGCTGCTGGTGTAGACGTACTCGTGGTGTCCTCATCAGAAGTCATGTCATAATTTTTCGCATCGAACGCTCACGATCCACACCATTGGACCCTAAACTCATGTTTTGGTGTGTTTCTTTCCGTTTGGGTGTTTTTGGGTCCGTTTCCCTATTGCACAAAAACACGCCAAACTGGTGCAATTAATGCAAAAGTTCGTGCCACGAAGTCGTGTCGGAATTTTACGAAACGTTTGCTCCCGATCCACAGCATTGGACCCTAAACTCATGTTTTGGTGTGTTTCATTCGGTTTGGGTGCATTTGGGACCGTTTCCCTACTACACAAAACTTGCTGCAAAACGCGCCAAACTGGTGCAATTAATGCAAAACATCGTGCCTTGAAGTCGTGTCGGAATTTTTCGCAACGAACGCCCCTGATCCATACCATTGGACCCTAAGCTCATGTTTTGCTGCGTTTCTTTTCGTTTGGGTGCATTTGGGACTGTTTCGCTACTGCACGAAACTTGCTTCAAAATGCGCCAAACTGGTGCAATTAATGCAAAAGTTCGTGCCACGAAGTCGTGTCAGAATTTTTCACAACGTATGCTCCCGATCCACACCATTGGACCCTAAACTCTTGTTTTGGTGCGTTTCTTTCTATTTGGGTGCATTTGGAACCGTTTCGCTACTGCATAAAACTTGCCGCAAAACACGCCAAACTGGTGTAATTAATGCAAAAGTTCGCGCCACGATGTCTTGTTGGAATTTTTTTGTAAATAACACTCTGGATCCACACCATTGGACCCTAAACTCATGTTTTGGTGAGTTTCTTTCCATTTGGGTGCATTTGGAACCGTTTCACTATTGCCCGAAACTTGCTGCAAAACGTGCCAAACTGGTGCAATTAATGAAAAAATTCGTGCCACTAAGTCGTGTCAGAATTTTTTGCAACGACACTGCCGATTCACACCATTGAACCCTAAACTCATGTTTTGGTGTGTTTCTTTCCGTTTGGGTGCATTTGGAACCGTTTCGCTACTGCACGAATCTTTGTGCAAAACGCGCCAGACTGGTGCAATTAATGAAAAAGTTCGTGCTACGAAGTCGTGTCATAATTTTTCGCAACGAAAGCTCACGATCCACACAAATGGACCCCAAACTCATGTTTTGGTGCGTTCTTTCCGTTTCGGTGCTTTTGGGACTGTTTCACTACTACACGAAAATGCGCCAAACTAGTGCAATTAATGTAGAAGTTCGTGCCACGAAGTTGTGTCATAATTTTTCGAAACGAACACTCACGATCCACACCATTGGACCTTAAACTCATGTTTTGGTGCGTTTCTTTCCATTTGGGTGCATTTGGAACCGTCTCGCTACTGCACGAAACTTGCTGCAAAACGCGCCAAACTGGTGCAATTAATGCAAAAGTTCGTGCCACGAAGTTGTGTCAGAATTTTTTGCAACGACGCTCCCGATCCACACCATTGGACCCTAAACTCATGTTTTGGTGCATTTCTTTCCGTTTGGGTACATTTGGAACCGTTTTGCTACTACACGAAACTTGCCGCAAAACGCGCCAAACTGGTGCAATTAATGCAAAAGTTCGTGCCGTGATGTCTTGTTAGAATGAACAATGAATGCTCCCGATCCATACCATTGGGCCCTAATCTCATGTTTTGCTGCGTTTATTTCCGTTTGGGTTCATTTGGGACCGTTTTGCTACTGCACGGAACTTGGTGCATAACGAAGTTGTGTCAGAATTTTTTGCAACGACGCTCCCGATCCACACCATTGGACCCTAAACTCATGTTTTGGTGTGTTTCTTTCCGTTTAGGTGCATTTGGAGCCGTTTTGCTACTACACGAAACTTGCTGCAAAACACGCCAAACTGGCACAATTAATGCAAAAGTTCGTGCCACGATATCTTGTTAGAATTTTTCGTAACGAACGCTCCCGATCCACACCATTGGAACTTAAACTCATGTTTTGGTGCGTTTCTTTCCATTTGCATGCATTTATGACCATTTCGCTACTGCCCGAAACTTGGTGCAAAACGTGCCAGACAGGTGCAATTAATGTAAAAGTTTGTGCCACGAAGTCATGTCATAATTTTTCGCATCAAACGCTCACGATCCACACCATTGGACCCTAAACTCATGTTTTGGCGTGTTTCTTTCCATTTGGGTGGATTTGGAGCCGTTTTGCTACTACACGAAACTTGCTGCAAAACACGCTAAACTAGTGCAATAAACGCAAAAGTTCGTGCCACGATATCTTGTTAGAATTTTTCGCAACGAACGCTCGCGATCCACACCATTGGAACCTAAACTCATGTTTTGGTGCGTTTGTTTCCATTTGCGTGCATTTGTGACCATTTCACTACTGCCCGAAACTTGGTGCAAAACATGCCAGGCAGGTGCAATTAATGTAAAAGTTTGTGCCACGAAGTCATGTCACAATTTTTCGCATCGAACGCTCACGATCCACACCATTGGACCCTAAACTCATGTTTTGGTGTGTTTCATTCCATTTGGGTGTATTTGGGTCCGTTTCGCTATTGCACAAAAACACGCCAAACTGGTGCATTTAATGCAAAAGTTCGTGCCACGAAGTCGTGTCGGAATTTTACGCAACGTTTGCTCCCGATCCACAGCATTGGACCCTAAACTCATGTTTTGGTGCGTTTCATTCCGTTTGGGTGCATTTGGGACCGTTTCCCTACTACACGAAACTTGCTGCAAAACGCGCCAAACTGGTGCAATTAATGCAAAACATCGTGCCTTGAAGTCGTGTCGGAATTTTTCGCAATGAACGCCCCTGATCCATACCATTAGACCCTAAGCTCATGTTTTGCTGCGTTTCTTTTCGTTTGGGTGCATTTGGGACTGTTTTGCTACTGCACGAAACTTGCTTCAAAATGCGCCAAACTGGTGCAATTAATGCAAAAGTTGGTGCCACGAAGTCGTGTCAGATTTTTTCACAACGTATGCTCCCGATCCACACCATTGGACCCTAAACTCTTGTTTTGGTGCGTTTCTTTCTATTTGGGTGCATTTGGAACCGTTTCGCTACTGCATAAAACTTGCCGCAATACGCGCCAAACTGGTGTAATTAATGCAAAAGTTCACGCCACGATGTCTTGTTGGAATTTTTTCGTAAATAACACTCTGGATCCACACCATTGGACCCTAAACTCAGGTTTTAGTGAGTTTCTTTCTATTTGGGTGCATTTGGAACCGTTTCACTATTGCCCGAAACTTGCTGCAAAACGTGCCAAACTGGTGCAATTAATGAAAAAATTCGTGCCACTAAGTCGTGTCAGAATTTTTTGCAACGACACTGCCGATTCACACCATTGAACCCTAAACTCATGTTTTGGTGTGTTTCTTTCCGTTTGGGTGCATTTGGAACCGTTTCGCTACTGCACGAATCTTTGTGCAAAACGCGCCAGACTGGTGCAATTAATGAAAAAGTTCATGCTACGAAGTCGTGTCATATTTTTTCGCAACGAAAGCTCACGATCCACACAAATGGACCCCAAACTCATGTTTTGGTGCGTTCTTTCCGTTTCGGTGCTTTTGGGACTGTTTCACTACTACACGAAAATGCGCCAAACTGGTGCAATTACTGTAGAAGTTCATGCCACGAAGTTGTGTCATAATTTTTCGAAACAAACACTCACGATCCACACCATTGGACCTTAAACTCATGTTTTGGTGCGTTTCTTTCCATTTGGGTGCATTTGGAACCGTCTCGCTACTGCATGAAACTTGCTGCAAAATGTGCCAAACTGGTGCAATTAATGCAAAAGTTCGTGCCACGAAGTTGTGTCAGAATTTTTTGCAACGACGCTCCCGATCCACACCATTGGACCCTAAACTCATGTTTTGGTGTGTTTCTTTCTGTTTAGGTGCATTTGGAGCCGTTTTGCTACTACACGAAACTTGCTGCAAAACACGCCAAACTGGCGCAATTAACGCAAAAGTTCGTGCCACGATATCTTGTTAGAATTTTTCGCAACGAACGCTCCCGATCCACACCATTGGAACCTAAACTCATGTTTTGGTGCGTTTCTTTCCATTTGCGTGCATTTGTGACCATTTCGCTACTGCCCGAAACTTGGTGCAAAACGTGCCAGACAGTTGCAATTAATGTAAAAGTTTGTGCCACGAAGTCATGTCATAATTTTTCACATCGAATGCTCACGATTCACACCATTGGACCCTAAACTCATGTTTTGGTGTGTTTCTTTCCATTTCGGTGTATTTGGGTCCGTTTCGCTATTGCACAAAAACACGCCAAACTGGTGCAATTAATGAAAAAATTCGTGCCACGAAGTCGTGTCAGAATTTTTTGCAACGAACACTGCCGATTCACACCATTGAACCCTAAACTCATGTTTTGGTGTGTTTCTTTCCGTTTGGGTGCATTTGGAACCGTTTCGCTACTGCACGAATCTTGGTGCAAAACGCGCCAGACTGGTGCAATTAATGAAAAAGTTCGTGCTACGAAGTCTTGTCATAATTTTTCGCAACGAAAGCTCACGATCCACACAAATGGACCCTAAACTCATGTTTTGGTGTGTTTCTTTCCGTTTCGGTGTATTTGGGTCCGTTTCGCTACTGCACAAAAACACGCCAAACTGGTGCAATTAATGAAAAAATTCGTGCCACGAAGTCGTGTCAGAATTTTTTGCAACTAACACTGCTGATTCACACCATTGAACCCTAAACTCATGTTTTGGTGTGTTTCTTTCCGTTTGGGTGCATTTGGAACCGTTTCGCTACTGCACGAATCTTGGTGCAAAACGCGCCAGACTGGTGCAATTAATGAAAAAGTTCGTGCTACGAAGTCTTGTCATAATTTTTCGCAACGAAAGCTCACGATCCACACAAATGGAACCTAAACTCATGTTTTGGTGCGTTCTTTCCGTTTCGGTGCTTTTGGGACTGTTTTGCTACTACACAAAAATGCGCCAAACTGGTGCAATTAATGTAGAAGTTCGTGCCACGAAGTTGTGTCATAATTTTTCGAAACGAACACTCACGATCCACACCATTGGACCTTAAACTCATGTTTTGGTGCGTTTCTTTCCATTTGGGTGCATTTGGAACCGTCTCGCTACTGCATGAAACTTGCTGCAAAACGTGCCAAACTGGTGCAATTAATGCAAAAGTTTGTGCCACGAAGTTGTGTCAGAATTTTTTGCAACGACGCTCCCGATCCACACCATTGGACCCTAAACTCTTGTTTTGGTGTGTTTCTTTCCATTTGGGTGCATTTGGAGCCATTTTGCTACTACACGAAACTTGCTGCAAAACACGCCAAACTGGCGCAATTAATGCAAAAGTTCGTGCCACGATATCTTGTTAGGATTTTTCACAACGAACGCTCCCGATCCACACCATTGGAACCTAAACTCATGTTTTGGTGCGTTTCTTTCCATTTGCGTGCATTTGTGACCATTTCGCTACTGCCCGAAACTTGGTGCAAAACGTGCCAGACAGGTGCAATTAATGTAAAAGTTTGTGCTACGAAGTCATGTCATAATTTTTCGCATCGAACGCTCACGATCCACACCATTGGACCCTAAACTCATGTTTTGGTGTGTTTCTTTCCATTTGGGTGGATTTGGAGCCGTTTTGCTACTACACGAAACTTGCTGCAAAACATTCCAAACTGGTGCAATTAATGAAAAAATTCGTGCCACGAAGTCGTGTCAGAATTTTTTGCAACGAACACTGCCGATTCACACCATTGAACCCTAAACTCATGTTTTGGTGTGTTTCTTTCCGTTTGGGTGCATTTGGAACCGTTTCGCTACTGCACGAATCTTGGTGCAAAACGCGCCAGACTGGTGCAATTAATGAAAAAGTTCGTGCTACGAAGTCTTGTCATAATTTTTCGCAACGAAAGCTCACGATCCACACAAATGGACCCTAAACTCATGTTTTGGTGCGTTCTTTCCGTTTCGGTGCTTTTGGGACTGTTTCGCTACTACACAAAAATGCACCAAACTGGTGCAATTAATGTAGAAGTTCGTGCCACGAAGTTGTGTCATAATTTTTCGAAACGAACACTCACAATCCACA
The DNA here is from genome assembly GCF_016808335.1 of Panicum virgatum. Lineage (NCBI taxonomy): Eukaryota > Viridiplantae > Streptophyta > Magnoliopsida > Poales > Poaceae > Panicum > Panicum virgatum. The sequence continues at coordinate 47,631 of NW_024376434.1, forward strand.
CCATTGGACCTTAAACTCATGTTTTGGTGCGTTTCTTTCCATTTGGGTGCATTTGGAACCGTCTCGCTACTGCATGAAACTTGCTGCAAAACGTGCCAAACTGGTGCAATTAATGCAAAAGTTCGTGCCACGAAGTTGTGTCAGAATTTTTTGCAACGACGCTCCCGATCCACACCATTGGACCCTAAACTCTTGTTTTGGTGCGTTTCTTTCTATTTGGGTGCATTTGGAACCGTTTCGCTACTGCATAAAACTTGCCGCAATACGCGCCAAACTGGTGTAATTAATGCAAAAGTTCACGCCACGATGTCTTGTTGGAATTTTTTCGTAAATAACACTCTGGATCCACACCATTGGACCCTAAACTCAGGTTTTAGTGAGTTTCTTTCTATTTGGGTGCATTTGGAACCGTTTCACTATTGCCCGAAACTTGCTGCAAAACATGCCAAACTGGTGCAATTAATGAAAAAATTCGTGCCACTAAGTCGTGTCAGAATTTTTTGCAACGACACTGCCGATTCACACCATTGAACCCTAAACTCATGTTTTGGTGTGTTTCTTTCCGTTTGGGTGCATTTGGAACCGTTTCGCTACTGCACGAATCTTTGTGCAAAATGCGCCAGACTGGTGCAATTAATGAAAAAGTTCATGCTACGAAGTCGTGTCATAATTTTTCGCAACGAAAGCTCACGATCCACACAAATGGACCCCAAACTCATGTTTTGGTGCGTTCTTTCCGTTTCGGTGCTTTTGGGACTGTTTCACTACTACACGAAAATGCGCCAAACTGGTGCAATTAATGTAGAAGTTCATGCCACGAAGTTGTGTCATAATTTTTCGAAACAAACACTCACGATCCACACCATTGGACCTTAAACTCATGTTTTGGTGCGTTTCTTTCCATTTGGGTGCATTTGGAACCGTCTCGCTACTGCATGAAACTTGCTGCAAAATGTGCCAAACTGGTGCAATTAATGCAAAAGTTCGTGCCACGAAGTTGTGTCAGAATTTTTTGCAACGACGCTCCCGATCCACACCATTGGACCCTAAACTCATGTTTTGGTGTGTTTCTTTCTGTTTAGGTGCATTTGGAGCCGTTTTGCTACTACACGAAACTTGCCGCAATACGCGCCAAACTGGCACAATTAATGCAAAAGTTCGTGCCATGATATCTTGTTAGAATTTTTTCGTAAATAACACTCTGGATCCACACCATTGGAACCTAAACTCATGTTTTGGTGCGTTTCTTTCTATTTGGGTGCATTTGGAACCGTTTCACTATTGCCCGAAACTTGCTGCAAAACGTGCCAAACTGGTGCAATTAATGAAAAAATTCGTGCCACTAAGTCGTGTCAGAATTTTTTGCAACGACACTGCCGATTCACACCATTGAACCCTAAACTCATGTTTTGGTGTGTTTCTTTCCGTTTGGGTGCATTTGGAACCGTTTCGCTACTGCACGAATCTTTGTGCAAAATGCGCCAGACTGGTGCAATTAATGAAAAAGTTCATGCTACGAAGTCGTGTCATAATTTTTCGCAACGAAAGCTCACGATCCACACAAATGGACCCCAAACTCATGTTTTGGTGCGTTCTTTCCGTTTCGGTGCTTTTGGGGCTGTTTCACTACTACACGAAAATGCGCCAAACTGGTGCAATTAATGTAGAAGTTCATGCCACGAAGTTGTGTCATAATTTTTCGAAACAAACACTCACGATCCACACCATTGGACCTTAAACTCATGTTTTGGTGCGTTTCTTTCCATTTGGGTGCATTTGGAACCGTCTCGCTACTGCATGAAACTTGCTGCAAAATGTGCCAAACTGGTGCAATTAATGCAAAAGTTCGTGCCACGAAGTTGTGTCAGAATTTTTTGCAACGACGCTCCCGATCCACACCATTGGACCCTAAACTCATGTTTTGGTGTGTTTCTTTCTGTTTAGGTGCATTTGGAGCCGTTTTGCTACTACACGAAACTTGCTGCAAAACACGCCAAACTGGCACAATTAATGCAAAAGTTCGTGCCACGATATCTTGTTAGAATTTTTCGTAACGAACGCTCCCGATCCACACCATTGGAACCTAAACTCATGTTTTGGTGCGTTTCTTTCCATTTGCATGCATTTGTGACCATTTCGCTACTGCCCGAAACTTGGTGCAAAACGTGCCAAACTGGTGCAATTAATGGAAAAATTCGTGCCACTAAGTCGTGTCAGAATTTTTTGAAACGAACACTACCGATTCACACCATTGAACCCTAAACTCATGTTTTGGTGTGTTTCTTTCCGTTTGGGTGCATTTGGAACCGTTTCGCTACTGCACGAATCTTGGTGCAAAACGCGCCAGACTGGTGCAATTAATGAAAAAGTTCGTGCTACGAAGTCGTGTCATAATTTTTCGCAACGAAAGCTCACGATCTACACCAATGGACCCTAACTCATGTTTTGGTGCTTTCTTTCCGTTTGGGTGCATTTGGGACTGTTTCGCTACTACACGAAAATGCGCCAAACTGGTGCAATTAATGTAAAAGTTCGTGCCACGAAGTTGTGTCAGAATTTTTTCCAATGACACTCCAGATCCACACCATTGGACCCTAAACTCATGGTTTGGTGTGTTTCTTTCCATTTGGGTGCATTTGGAGCCGTTTTGCTACTACACGAAACTTGCTGCAAAACACGCCAAACTGGCGCAATTAACGCAAAAGTTCGTGCCACGATATCTTGTTAGAATTTTTCGCAACGAACGCTCCCGATCCACACCATTGGAACCTACATTCATGTTTTGGTGCGTTTCTTTCCATTTGCGTGCATTTGTGACCATTTCGCTACTGCCCGAAACTTGGTGCAAAACGTGCCAGACAGTTGCAATTAATGTAAAAGTTTGTGCCACGAAGTCATGTCATAATTTTTCACATCGAATGCTCACGATTCACACCATTGGACCCTAAACTCATGTTTTGGTGTGTTTCTTTCCGTTTCGGTGTATTTGGGTCCGTTTCGCTATTGCACAAAAACACGCCAAACTGGTGCAATTAATGAAAAAATTCGTGCCACGAAGTCGTGTCAGAATTTTTTGCAACGAACACTGCCGATTCACACCATTGAACCCTAAACTCATGTTTTGGTGTGTTTCTTTCCGTTTGGGTGCATTTGGAACCGTTTCGCTACTGCACGAATCTTGGTGCAAAACGCGCCAGACTGGTGCAATTAATGAAAAAGTTCGTGCTACGAAGTCTTGTCATAATTTTTCACAACGAAAGCTCACGATCCACACAAATGGACCCTAAACTCATGTTTTGGTGTGTTTCTTTCCGTTTCGGTGTATTTGGGTCCGTTTCGCTACTGCACAAAAACACGCCAAACTGGTGCAATTAATGAAAAAATTCGTGAAACGAAGTCGTGTCAGAATTTTTTGCAACTAACACTGCTGATTCACACCATTGAACCCTAAACTCATGTTTTGGTGTGTTTCTTTCCGTTTGGGTGCATTTGGAACCGTTTCGCTACTGCACGAATCTTGGTGCAAAACGCGCCAGACTGGTGCAATTAATGAAAAAGTTCGTGCTACGAAGTCTTGTCATAATTTTTCGCAACGAAAGCTCACGATCCACACAAATGGACCCTAAACTCATGTTTTGGTGCGTTCTTTCCGTTTCGGTGCTTTTGGGACTGTTTTGCTACTACACAAAAATGCGCCAAACTGGTGCAATTAATGTAGAAGTTCGTGCCACGAAGTTGTGTCATAATTTTTCGAAACGAACACTCACGATCCACACCATTGGACCTTAAACTCATGTTTTGGTGCGTTTCTTTCCATTTGGGTGCATTTGGAACCGTCTCGCTACTGCATGAAACTTGCTGCAAAACGTGCCAAACTGGTGCAATTAATGCAAAAGTTTGTGCCACGAAGTTGTGTCAGAATTTTTTGCAACGACGCTCCCGATCCACACCATTGGACCCTAAACTCTTGTTTTGGTGTGTTTCTTTCCATTTGGGTGCATTTGGAGCCATTTTGCTACTACACGAAACTTGCTGCAAAACACGCCAAACTGGCGCAATTAATGCAAAAGTTCGTGCCACGATATCTTGTTAGAATTTTTCGCAACGAACGCTCCCGATCCACACCATTGGAACCTAAACTCATGTTTTGGTGCGTTTCTTTCCATTTGCGTGCATTTGTGACCATTTCGCTACTGCCCGAAACTTGGTGCAAAACGTGCCAGACAGGTGCAATTAATGTAAAAGTTTGTGCTACGAAGTCATGTCATAATTTTTCGCATCGAACGCTCACGATCCACACCATTGGACCCTAAACTCATGTTTTGGTGTGTTTCTTTCCATTTGGGTGGATTTGGAGCCGTTTTGCTACTACACGAAACTTGCTGCAAAACATTCCAAACTGGTGCAATTAATGAAAAAATTCGTGCCACGAAGTCGTGTCAGAATTTTTTGCAACGAACACTGCCGATTCACACCATTGAACCCTAAACTCATGTTTTGGTGTGTTTCTTTCCGTTTGGGTGCATTTGGAACCGTTTCGCTACTGCACGAATCTTGGTGCAAAACGCGCCAGACTGGTGCAATTAATGAAAAAGTTCGTGCTACGAAGTCGTGTCATAATTTTTCGCAACGAAAGCTCACGATCTACACCAATGGACCCTAACTCATGTTTTGGTGCTTCCTTTACATTTGGGTGCATTTGGGACTGTTTCGCTACTACACGAAAATGCGCTAACTGGTGCAATTAATGTAAAAGTTCGTGCCACGAAGTTGTGTCAGAATTTTTTGCAATGACACTCCAGATCCACACCATTGGACCCTAAACTCATGTTTTGGTGTGTTTCTTTCCATTTGGGTGCATTTGGAGCCGTTTTGCTACTACACGAAACTTGCTGCAAAACACGCCAAACTGGCGCAATTAACGCAAAAGTTCGTGCCACGATATCTTGTTAGAATTTTTCGCAACGAACGCTCCCGATCCACACCATTGGAACCTAAATTCATGTTTTGGTGCGTTTCTTTCCATTTGCGTGCATTTGTGACCATTTCGCTACTGCCCGAAACTTGGTGCAAAACGTGCCAGACAGTTGCAATTAATGTAAAAGTTTGTGCCACGAAGTCATGTCATAATTTTTCACATCGAACGCTCACGATCCACACCATTGGACCCTAAACTCATGTTTTGGTGTGTTTCTTTCCATTTCGGTGTATTGGGTCCGTTTCGCTATTGCACAAAAACACGCCAAACTGGTGCAATTAATGAAAAAATTCGTGCCACGAAGTCGTGTCAGAATTTTTTGCAACGAACACTGCCGATTCACACCATTGAACCCTAAACTCATGTTTTGGTGTGTTTCTTTCCATTTGGGTGCATTTGGAACCGTTTCGCTACTGCACGAATCTTGGTGCAAAACGCGCCAGACTGGTGCAATTAATGAAAAAGTTCGTGCTACGAAGTCTTGTCATAATTTTTCGCAACGAAAGCTCACGATCCACACAAATGGACCCTAAACTCATGTTTTGGTGCGTTCTTTCCGTTTCGGTGCTTTTGGGACTGTTTCGCTACTACACAAAAATGCGCCAAACTGGTGCAATTAATGTAGAAGTTCGTGCCACGAAGTTGTGTCATAATTTTTCGAAATGAACACTCAAGATCCACACCATTGGACCTTAAACTCATGTTTTGGTGCGTTTCTTTCCATTTGGGTGCATTTGGAACCGTCTCGCTACTGCATGAAACTTGCTGCAAAACGTGCCAAACTGGTGCAATTAATGCAAAAGTTCGTGCCACGAAGTTGTGTCAGAATTTTTTGCAACGACGCTCCCGATCCACACCATTGGACCCTAAACTCTCGTTTTGGTGTGTTTCCTTCCATTTGGGTGCATTTGGAGCCATTTTGCTACTACACGAAACTTGCTGCAAAACACGCCAAACTGGCGCAATTAATGCAAAAGTTCGTGCCACGATATCTTGGTAGAATTTTTCACAACGAACGCTCCCGATCCACACCATTGGAACCTAAACTCATGTTTTGGTGCGTTTCTTTCCATTTGCATGCATTTGTGACCATTTCGCTACTGCCCAAAACTTGGTGCAAAACGTGCCAAACTGGTGCAATTAATAAAAAAATTCTTGCCACTAAGTCGTGTCAGAATTTTTTGAAACGAACACTACCGATTCACACCATTGAACCCTAAACTCATGTTTTGGTGTGTTTCTTTCCGTTTGGGTGCATTTGGAACCGTTTCGCTACTGCACGAATCTTGGTGCAAAACGCGCCAGACTGGTGCAATTAATGAAAAAGTTCGTGCTACGAAGTCGTGTCATAATTTTTCGCAACGAAAGCTCACGATCTACACCAATGGACCCTAACTCATGTTTTGGTGCTTTCTTTCCGTTTGGGTGCATTTGGGACTGTTTCGCTACTACACGAAAATGCGCTAAACTGGTGCAATTAATGTAAAGTTCGTGCCACGAAGTTGTGTCAGAATTTTTTGAAATGACACTCCAGATCCACACCATTGGACCCTAAACTCATGTTTTGATGTGTTTCTTTCCATTTGGGTGCATTTGGAGCCGTTTTGCTACTACACGAAACTTGCTGCAAAACACGCCAAACTGGCGCAATTAACGCAAAAGTTCGTGCCACGATATCTTGTTAGAATTTTTCGCAACGAACGCTCCCGATCCACACCATTGGAACCTAAATTCATGTTTTGGTGCGTTTCTTTCCATTTGTGTGCATTGGTGACCATTTCGCTACTGCCCGAAACTTGGTGCAAAACGTGCCAGACAGTTGCAATTAATGTAAAAGTTTGTGCCACGAAGTCATGTCATAATTTTTCACATCGAACGCTCACGATCCACACCATTGGACCCTAAACTCATGTTTTGGTGTGTTTCTTTCCGTTTGGTGTATTTGGGTCCGTTTCGCTATTGCACACAAACACGCCAAACTGGTGCAATTAATGAAAAAATTCGTGCCACGAAGTCGTGTCAGAATTTTTTGCAACGAACACTGCCGATTCACACCATTGAACCCTAAACTCATGTTTTGGTGTGTTTCTTTCCATTTGGGTGCATTTGGAACCGTTTCGCTACTGCACGAATCTTGGTGCAAAATGCGCCAGACTGGTGCAATTAATGAAAAAGTTCGTGCTACGAAGTCTTGTCATAATTTTTCGCAACGAAAGCTCACGATCCACACAAATGGACCCTAAACTCATGTTTTGGTGCGTTCTTTCCGTTTCGGTGCTTTTGGGACTGTTTCGCTACTACACAAAATGCGCTAAACTGGTGCAATTAATGTAGAAGTTCGCGCCACGAAGTTGTGTCATAATTTTTCGAAATGAACACTCACGATCCACACCATTGGACCTTAAACTCATGTTTTGGTGCGTTTCTTTCCATTTGGGTGCATTTGGAACCGTCTCGCTACTGCATGAAACTTGCTGCAAAACGTGCCAAACTGGTGCAATTAATGCAAAGTTCGTGCCACGAAGTTGTGTCAGAATTTTTTGCAACGACGCTCCCGATCCACACCATTGGACCCTAAACTCTTGTTTTGGTGTGTTTCTTTCCATTTGGGTGCATTTGGAGCCATTTTGCTACTACACGAAACTTGCTGCAAAACACGCCAAACTGGCGCAATTAATGCAAAAGTTCGTGCCACGATATCTTGGTAGAATTTTTCGCAACGAACGCTCCCGATCCACACCATTGGAACCTAAACTCATGTTTTGGTACGTTTCTTTCCATTTGCGTGCATTTGTGACCATTTCGCTACTGCCCGAAACTTGGTGCAAAACGTGCCAGACAGGTGCAATTAATGTAAAAGTTTGTGCCACGAAGTCATGTCATAATTTTTCGCATCGAACGCTCACGATCCACACCATTGGACCCTAAACTCATGTTTTGGTGTGTTTCTTTCCATTTGGGTGGATTTGGAGCCGTTTTGCTACTACACGAAACTTGCTGCAAAACACTCCAAACTGGCGCAATTAATGCAAAAGTTCGTGCCACGAAGTCGTGTTAGAATTTTTTGCAACGAACACTGCCGATTCACACCATTGAACCCTAAACTCATGTTTTGGTGTGTTTCTTTCCGTTTGGGTGCATTTGGAACCATTTCGCTACTGCACGAATCTTGGTGCAAAACGCGCCAGACTGGTGCAATTAATGAAAATGTTCGTGCTACGAAGTCTTGTCATAATTTTTCGCAACGAAAGCTCACGATCCACACAAATGGACCCTAAACTCTTGTTTTGGTGCGTTCTTTCCGTTTCGGTGCTTTTGGGACTGCTTCGCTACTACACAAAAAATGCGCCAAACTGGTGCAATTAATGTAGAAGTTCGTGCCACGAAGTTGTGTCTTAATTTTTCGAAACGAACACTCACGATCCACACCATTGGACCTTAAACTCATGTTTTGGTGCGTTTCTTTCCATTTGGGTGCATTTGGAACCGTCTCGCTACTGCATGAAACTTGCTGCAAAACGTGCCAAACTGGTGCAATTAATGCAAAAGTTCGTGCCACGAAGTTGTGTCAGAATTTTTTGCAACGACGCTCCCGGTCCACACCATTGGACCCTAAACTCTTGTTTTGGTGTGTTTCTTTCCATTTGGGTGCATTTGGAGCCATTTTGCTACTACACGAAACTTGCTGCAAAACACGCCAAACTGGCGCAATTAATGCAAAAGTTCGTGCCACGATATCTTGTTAGAATTTTTCGCAACGAACGCTCCCGATCCACACCATTGGAACCTAAACTCATGTTTTGGTGCGTTTCTTTCCATTTGGATGCATTTGTGACCATTTCGCTACTGCCCGAAACTTGGTGCAAAACGTGCCAAACTGGTGCAATTAATGAAAAAATTCGTGCCACTAAGTCGTGTCAGAATTTTTTGAAACGAACACTACCGATTCACACCATTGAACCCTAAACTCATGTTTTGGTGTGTTCTTTCCGTTTGGGTACATTTGGAACCGTTTCGCTACTGCACGAATCTTGGAACAAAACGCGCCAGACTGGTGCAATTAATGAAAAAGTTCGTGCTACGAAGTCGTGTCATAATTTTTCACAACGAAAGCTCACGATCTACACCAATGGACCCTAACTCATGTTTTGGTGCTTTCTTTCCGTTTTGGGTGCATTTGGGACTGTTTCGCTACTACACGAAAATGCGCCAAACTGGTGCAATTACTGTAAAAGTTCGTGCCACAAAGTTGTGTTAGAATTTTTTGCAATGACACTCCAGATCCACACCATTGGACCCTAAACTCATGTTTTGGAGTGTTTCTTTCCATTTGGGTGCATTTGGAGCCGTTTTGCTACTACACGAAACTTTGCTGCAAAACACGCCAAACTGGCGCAATTAACGCAAAAGTTCGTGCCACGATATCTTGTTAGAATTTTTCGCAACGAACGCTCCCGATCCACACCATTGGAACTAAATTCATGTTTTGGTGCGTTCTTTCCATTTGCGTGCATTTGTGACCATTTCGCTACTGCCCGAAACTTGGTGCAAAACGTGCCAGACAGTTGCAATTAATGTAAAAGTTTGTGCCATGAAGTCATGTCATAATTTTTCACAACGAACGCTCACGATCCACACCATTGGACCCTAAACTCATGTTTTGGTGTGTTTCTTTCCGTTTCGGTGTATTTGGGTCCGTTTCGCTATTGCACAAAAACACGCCAAACTGGTGCAATTAATGAAAAAATTCGTGCCACGAAGTCGTGTCAGAATTTTTTGCAACGAACACTGCCGATTCACACCATTGAACCCTAAACTCATGTTTTGGGTGTGTTTCTTTCCGTTTGGGTGAATTTGGAACCGTTTCGCTACTGCACGAATCTTGGTGCAAAACGCGCCAGACTGGTGCAATTAATGAAAAAGTTCGTGCTACGAAGTCTTGTCATAATTTTTCGCAACGAAAGCTCACGATCCACAACAAATGGACCCCTAAACTCATGTTTTGGTGCGTTCTTTCCGTTTCGGTGCTTTTGGGACTGTTTCGCTACTACACAAAAATGCGGCCAAACTGGTTGCAATTAATGTAGAAGTTCGTTGCCACGAAGTTGTGTCATAATTTTTCGAAACGAACACTCACGATCACACACCATTGGACCTTACAACTCATGTTTTGGTGCGTTCTTTCCATTTGGGTGCATTTGGAACCGTCTCGCTACTTCGCATGAAAACTTGCTGCAAAACGTGCCAAACTGGTATGCAATTAATGCAAAAGTTCGTGCCACGAAGTATTGGTGTCAGAATTTTTTGCAATGACGCTCCCGATCCACACCATTGGACCCTAAACTCTTGTTTTGGTGTGGTTTCTTTCCATTTGGGTGCATTTGGAGCCATTTTGCTACTACACGAAACTTGCTGCAAAAACACGCCAAACTGGCGCAATTAATGCAAAAGTTCGTGCCACGATATCTTGTTAGAATTTATCGCACGAACGCTCCCGATCCACACCATTTTAACCTAAACTCATGTTTTGGTGCGTTTCTTTCCATTTGCGTGCATTTGTGACCATTTCGCTACTGCCCGAAACTTGGTGCAAAACGTGCCCAGACAGGTGCAATTAATGTAAAAGTTTGTGCCACGAAGTCATGTCATAATTTTTCGCATCGAACGCTCACGATCCACACCATTGGACCCTAAACTCATGTTTTGGTGTGTTTCTTTCCATTTGGGTGGATTTGGAGCCGTTTTGCTACTACACAAAACTTGCTGCAAAACACTCCAAGCTGGCGCAATTAATGCAAAAGTTCGTGCCACGAAGTCGTGTTAGAATTTTTTGCAACGAACACTGCCGATTCACACCATTGAACCTAAACTCATGTTTTGGTGTGTTTCTTTCCGTTTGGGTGCATTTGGAACCGTTTCGCTACTGCACGAATCTTGGTGCAAAACGCGCCAGACTGGTGCAATTAATGAAAAAGTTTGTGCTACGAAGTCTTGTCATAATTTTTCGCAACGAAAGCTCACGATCCACACAAATGGACCCTAAACTCATGTTTTTGGTGCGTTCTTTCCGTTTCGGTGCTTTCGGGACTGTTTCGCTACTACACAAAAATGCGCCAAACTGGTGCAATTAATGTAGAAGTTCGTGCCACGAAGTTGTGTCATAATTTTTCGAAACGAACACTCACGATCCACACCATTGGACCTTAAACTCATGTTTTGGTGCGTTTCTTTCCATTTGGGTGCATTTGGAACCGTCTCGCTACTGCATGAAACTTGCTGCAAACGTGCCAAACTGGTGCAATTAATGCAAAAGTTCGTGCCACGAAGTTGTGTCA